>NC_069501.1:669887447-670189947 GCF_027579735.1 Bombina bombina | reverse complement strand
CTAGTCACATGACAAGTGATGAGACATTCTTCACAGAAATTGATTTCAATACTAAAGATAAAGTCTTCCTAGCAAATGGGAAAAGTATTACAGCTGAAGGTAATGGTCAAGGGTTCCTGACTTGCATCACACCATCAGGAGATAAGCAAACCATTTCTTTTGTGCTCTCTCTCTCCCCCCCATCTCTTTTGCGCTCTCTCTCCCCCTCTCTTTTGAGCTCTCTCTCTCTCCCCCTCTCTCTCTCCCCCTCTCCTCTCTCTCTCCCCATCTCTCTCTCCCCTCTCTCTCTCTCTCTCTCTCTCTCTCTCTCCCCTCTCTCTTTTGTGCTCTCTCTCTCCCCCCTCTCTTTTGCGCTCTCTCTCTCCCCCCTCTCTTTTGCGCTCTCTCTCTCCCCCCTCTCTTTTGCGCTCTCTCTCTCCCCCTCTCTTTTGCGCTCTTTCCCTCCCCCCTCTCTTTTGTGCTCTCTCCCCTCTCTGTTTTGCTCTCTCTCCCCCTTCTTTTGCTTTCCCTCTCTCTCTCCCCCCTCTCTTTTGTGCTCTCTCTCACCCTCTCTTTTGCGCTATCTCTCCCCTCTCTTCGCGTTCTCTCCCCCCTCTCTTTTGCGCTCACTCTCCCCATCTCTTTTGTGCTCTCTCTCCCCCTCTCTTTTGAGCTCTCGCTCCCCCCTCCTCTCTCTCTCCCTCCTCTCTCTCTCTCCCTCCTCTCTCTCTCCCTCCTCTCTCTCTCCCTCCTCTCTCTCTCCCTCCTCTCTCTCTCTCCCTCCTCTCTCTCCCCCCTCCTCTCTCTCTCCCTCCTCTCTCTCTCTCCCCCCTCCTCTCTCTCTCCCTCCTCTCTCTCTCTCTCCCCCCTCCTCTCTCTCTCTCCCCCTCTCTCCTCTCTCTCTATCCTCCCCCCTCTCTCTCTCCCCTCTCTCTCTCCCCTCTCTCTCTCCCCTCTCTCTCTCCCCTCTCTCTCTCTCCCCTCTCTCTTTTGTGCTCTCTCTCCCCCTCTTTTGCTCTCTCTCTCTCCCCCATCTCTTTTGTGCTCTCCCCCTCTCTTTTGTGCTCTCTCCCCCCTCTCTTTTGCACTCTATCCCCCTCTCTTTTGTGCTCTCTCTCTCTCTCCCCACTCTCTTTTGCGCTCTCTCTCTCTCTCCCCACTCTCTTTTGCGCTCTCTCTCCCCATCTCTTTTGCGCTCTCTCTCCCCCTCCTCTTTTGAGCTCTCTCTCTCTCCCCCACTCCTCTCTCTCTCTCTCTCCCTCCCTCCTCTCTCTTCCCCTCTCTCCTCCCTCTCTATCCTCCTCTCTCTCCCCTCTCTCTTTTGTGCTCTCTCTCTCTCCCCCCTCTCTTTTGTGCTCTCCCCCTCATTTTTGCGTTCTCTCCCCCCTCTCTTTTGCACTCTCTCCCCCCTCTCTTTTGTGCTCTCTCTCTCCCCCCCTCTTTTGCTCTCTCTCTCCCTCTCTTTTGCGCTCTCTCCCCCTCTCTTTTGTGCTCTCTCTCTCTCCCCCTCTTTTACTCTCTCCACCCTCTCTTTTGCGCTCTCTCCCCCTCTCTTTTGTTCTCTCTCCCCCCTCTCTTTTGTTCTCTCTCCCCCATCTCTTTTGTGCTCTCTCTCCCCCTCTCTTTTGAGCTCTCCCCCCTCTCTCTCCCCCCCCCCCTCTCCTCTCTCTCTCTCTCTCTCTCTCTCTCTCTCTCTCTCTCTCCCCCTCTCCTCTCTCTCTCCCCTCCTCTCCTCTCTCTCTCTCTCTCTCTCTCTCTCCCCCCCTCTCCTCTCTCTCTCTCTCTCTCTCTCTCCCCCCCTCTCCTCTCTCTCCCCCCCTCTCCTCTCTCTCTCTCCCCCCCTCTCCTCTCTCTCTCTCTCTCTCTCTCTCTCTCTCTCTCTCCCCTCTCTCTCTCTCTCTCTCCCCTCTCTCCTCTCTCTCTCCCCCCTCTCCTCTCTCTCTCTCCCCCCTCTCCTCTCTCTCTCCCCTCCTCTCCTCTCTCTCTCTCCCCTCCTCCTCTCTCTCTCTCCCCCCCCTCTCCTCTCTCTCTCCCCCTCTCCTCTCTCTCTCCCCCCTCTCCTCTCTCTCTCTCTCTCTCTCCCCCTTTCTACTCTCTTTCTCCCCCCTCTCTTCTCTCTCTCCCCCCTCTCTTCTCTCTCTCCCCCCTCTCTTCTCTCTCTCCCCCCCTCTCTTCTCTCTCTCCCCCCCTCTCTTCTCTCTCTCCCCCCTCTCTTCTCTCTCTCCCCCCCTCTCTTCTCTCTCTCCCCCCCCTCTCCTCTCTCTCTCCCCCCCTCTCCTCTCTCTCTCCCCCCCTCTCCTCTCTCTCTCCCCCCCTCTCCTCCCTCTCCTCTCTCTCTCTCCCCCCTCTCCTCTCTCTCTCCCTCCCACCTCTCCTCTCTCTCTCCCCTCCTCTCTCTCGATCTCCCCCCTTCTGTATCTCGCGACCGCACCCGGCCATGCCCCCTTCACACCCGGCCACGCCCCCTTCAGGCCATTCACACTGTCCATGCCCTTTTCATGCCGGCCACGCCCCCGCTTACGCCCACTTCTGCCGCAGATCAGCTAGGGAGTAGGACTCAAAGGCCAGGTGTTTGTCCTCGTTGTTGGGAAATACAGCAGCATGTACTATACCACATGTATGAACAACATTAATGCTGTAGATGGCGCTGTTCAGTTTAGATTGCTGATTGTTTATATCTGTGATCTTGTTCATTCTTTTTACAGGAAGGAAGTTGTTTTATTATTCTCAATTGTGTGTATCCTCCTCTGTGTGTGCAGACTATCATTTTACAAGTCCTTTGGTATGTTCTAAATATTGCTGATGCATCTGTACAAGTAAAGCCTAATGCAGTTTTCTTAAAAGCTTCCAGTGTCTTTTTGATACATACACCAACAGGTTATGGGCCCAGACACTGAAAAAAACAAAAACTACAAGTCAGTAAGTGTTGCATCTATGATCCAAGCAAATACTGTGTGAGGAAACAAGAGCTGCATCCAAATTACTGAAAGATGGCAAGTGGTTCAGATGCGAAATATGCAATAGCGAAGCTAAACAATACCAACTACCAGCTGTGGAAGTTTAAGCTTGAAATGCTGTTATCCAAAGATGATTTATGGGAGGTGCTGGATACAAACAGACCCACTGATAATCCAGGGGAATGGGACAAGAAAAACAGGCAAGCAAAAGCAGTTATAAGCCTTTTAGTGGAGGATGATCAACTCATTCACATAAGAAAAGAAAACACAGCTAAAGGTATGTGGACTGCACTACAAAAACTGCATGAGCGTTCAAACTTAAATAGTAAACTATATTTGCTGCACAAACTATATAAGATGAGGCTGGAAAAAGGCCAGGAAATGTGTGAACATGTGAATGCTATGCTAGAGATTGTGGAACAGCTATGTGCAATTGGAGAAGAAATTAAAGACAATCATATAGTAGCATTGTTACTATGCAGCCTTCCAGAGTCATATAGTGCCCTTATCAACGCTCTAGAAACCAGACCTGAACAAGAACTAACACTAGAATATGCTAAGGGAAAACTAATTGATGAATATAATAGAAGAAAGGAAAACATGCATAGTGAAGAAAATGAGAGATCAGAGGTAGCTCTGAAGGCGCAAGAAGACACAAAACAAAACAAAGAAACCAGAATGTGTTTTCGCTGCAAAAAGGTCGGTCACCTGAAAAAGAACTGCTCAATCTGGAAAGCTGAGCAGCGAAGGTTAGAACCACCTACAAGAGAGAGAGCTAAGTCAGCCACAAAGCAAACTGCAGCTGCATCATGGAGCGGCAGCTTTAAAGCAACTCAGAATAGTACACCACACGGATGGTGCATTGACTCAGGGGCAACTAGTCGCATGACAAGTGATGAGACATTCTTCACAGAAATTGATTTCAATACTAAAGATAAAGTCTTCCTAGCAAATGGGAAAAGTATTACAGCTGTAGGTAATGGTCAAGGGTTCCTGACTTGCATCACACCATCAGGAGATAAGCAAAGCATTCTAGTAAAGAATGTTCTGTACGTCCCAAGTTTAGAAGGAAGCCTCCTATCGGTGAAAACTTTTGCTAACAATGGACTCACAGTTCAGTTCCAAGGCAATGAATGCACAATTCGAAACAGGAAACAAATCCTAGCAAAAGGAAGATTGAACAAACACCTGTACAAACTTATCACTGAAAGGAAGCAAGCCAAAACAGCCATTCATAATCCACACAACAAATGTATCCACCTGTGGCACAGGCGATTAGGGCATCGAAACCCAGAGGCCATAAAGGAACTTGCAAAGGAAAGTTTATCAGAAGACATGATAATTTTGCCTTGTGACATACTCATGAAGTGCACATGTTGTATCAAAGCAAAGGCCACACGTACCCCAATTCCACAAGCCAGTCAAAGAAAAACCACTCACCCCATGTAACTCATACACAGTGATGTGTGTGGACCAATGAAAACCCCCACACCTGACGGGAACAGATATTTATTGACTTTCATTGACGATTATTCCAGGTACACATAAACATATCTGATGAAGCACAAAAGTGAGACATCAGAGAAACTTCAAGAATTTATAGCTACATTCAGCAATAAATTTCAACGGAAACCAGGAACAATACGTACCCACAACTGAGGGGAATATATGAGTAAGGAAGTGGAGTCATACATGAAGAAACAAGGCATTATACACCAAACAACTGTACCATACACTCCTGAGCAAAATGGTGTTGCAGAAAGGAAAAATCGCACCCTCATAGAAATGGCAAGATGCATGCTTTCAGACGCCAATTTACCTAACCAGTACTGGGGTGAAGCAATAATGACTGCAACATACTTACAGAACAGGCTACTATCAAAAACTATTGAGAGTACCCCATATGAAATGTGGAATGGATCAAAACCTAGTATGGGACATATTAGAGTGTTTGGATGTAAAGCATATGCCCATGTTCCAAGTGAGAAATGCTCCAAATTAGAGAATACAGCCATAGCAGGCATTCTTATGGGCTACAGTGAACAAAGTAAAGGCTATAGAATTGTTCATCCAAAGACCAACAAGATCACACTAAGCCGCAATGTTTATTTTGATGAAAGTCAAACATCAGAAAAAATGTCCCTCGAAAGCCATAAAGAGAACCTCTCCACTGAATCAGCAAGAGATGCTGACCAAAGTGAAGCTGTACAGGAGACAGAGCAAGAAGTGGAGCTCACAATAGAAAAAACAGCTACTCACAAACCAATAGAACCCACTGAACAACCAGAAATCAGAAAATCGACTCGGGTGACGAAAGGTATACCACCCCGCAAGCTGTCATACATTGCTAAGACACATGAAACACTCAAACCAACATCCTGGGAAGATATAGAAAAATTGCCAAAAAGGGAAGCCAACCAATGGAGAAAAGCAGCCGAAGAAGAAATAAAATCACTTCAGGAAAATAAAACCTGGACACTCACTGAGCTCCCCCCCGGTTGCAAAGCTATAGGAAGCAAATGGACTTTTAAAGTAAAATACGATGCAGAAGGAAATATCCACAGATAGAAGGCAAGATTAGTTGCAAAGGGATACTCACAGAAATTTGGAGAAGATTATGATGAAACTTTTGCTCCAGTTGTAAAACACTCCACTATCAGAGCGCTCCTTAGCATCGCAGCTGGAAAGGGAATGCAAGTGAGGCACCTGGACGTCAAAACTGCTTTCCTATATGGAGACATCAAGGAGGATCTCTACATGGAACAGCCACCTGGATTTGAGAGGGAGCAGAACCTTGTATGCAAACTTCAAAAGAGCATCTATGGACTAAAGCAAGCTGCGAGAATGTGGAATGAAAAAGTGAATGAAGTACTCATGAAACAAGGATTCTCAAGAAGCAAAGCAGATCCATGTTTATATTCAAGGCATCAAGAAAACAAATGGATATACATCCTAATTTATGTTGATGACATCATAACTTGTTTTGAACAAGAAGGGGACTGTGACCAAATAGTTCATATATTAAAACAGAACTTTGAGATTAAAGAACTAGGGAACATCACTCATTATTTAGGAATCCAAATAGAAAGGGAAGAGGATGGAAGCTATCTTCTTAACCAAAGTCAGAAAATTACAGAAATATTAGAGCAGTTTCACATGCAAGATGCAAAAGAGGTGAAAACACCTATGGAACCAGATTACCTGAAAAACAACGGAATAGAAAACTTGTTACCCAATAATGACAATTACCGCAGGGCAATTGGAAAATTGCTATACATTGCCACCGTGACGAGACCAGACATTGCCGCAGCAATAGGTATACTCTGTAGAAAAGTTGCGACACCATGTCAACGCGACTGGAATGCAGTAAAGAGGGTGATACAGTACCTAAAAGGAACAATTCGGATGAAGCTGCAACTGCCAGCAACATCAAACCCAAAACTAATTGGATATGTTGATGCTGATTGGGCCGGAGATACCACTGACCGCAAATCTACAAGTGGTTACATCTTCCAGTATGGAGAAGGAACAATAAGTTGGTCCAGTCGAAAACAAGCGACTGTTGCACTCTCTTCAATGGAAGCCGAATATATAGCAGCAGCACATGCATGTCAAGAAGCAATTTGGATTTGTCAACTTTTTCTAGATATGGGACTGGATGTGTCTAAACCCATACCAATCCTTGAAGACAACCAAGGGTGTATAAAGTTGACACAATCAGAAAGAGTGAATCCTCGAACCAAACACATTGATGTAAAATATAATTTACTCAGGGACATGCAAGAACAAAGTATTATTGACATACAATACTGCCCATCGGAAGAGATGACTGCAGACGCACTTACAAAACCGTTGCCAAAGGAACGGCATTGTTTTCTTCAAAATAAACTGAATGTAGTGTAATTATGTACATGCCATTGAGAAGGGGTGTTGGGAAATACAACAGCATGTATTATACCACATGTATGAACAACATTAATGCTGTAGATGGCGCTGTCCAGTTTAGATTGCTGATTGTTTATATCTGTGATCTTGTTCATTCTTTTTACAGGAAGGAAGTTGTTTTATTATTCTCTATTGTGTTTTTCCTCCTTTGTGTGTGCAGACTATCGTTTTACAAGTCCTTTGGTATGTTCTAAATATTGCTGATGCATCTGTACAAGTAAAGCCTAATGCAGTTTTCTTAAAAGCTTCCAGTGTCTTTTTGATACATACACCAACACTCATGCTGTCTCTACTGTGCATGACAGCTTCGGACAAACACACTTGGCCTTTTATATAATAGGATGGACTTTAATTACTTTACCTGCAAATTTATAATGCAGTGCCTCACCATTAACCCTTTCTTTTAAGTTTCCGAATTGTACAGCTCTAACTACCCCCACAAAATTCCTTCTATGGCTGAATCTATATCTACCTTTGATTTTAGTAGAATGCAGAAGTAGACACTCATTATCTGCTGGAGCATACCTAGAAGCAAATAAGCTGCTGTGAAATACAATGCCTGTGTTTCTGATGCTAGACACTGTTAAGGGGGTGGATCAGACTACTCCAGATAGCATGGCTATGTAACTAATTTTTCTTATTTAATAAAAAATAAATAAAAAAATACTTGCCAGCAGTTTTTAAACAATTTTGTTTATGCAAACTATTTCTACTTAATTAGCCCTTTTAGGATATGCAAAGATATCAACATGTTTTATGGCACTTTAAGCCCTCAGATATCCCTCACAAATAAACCCCACCCACTAAATCTCTTAAATTAAAAATAAATCAATAAAGCTACGCTAAAAGAAACACTCTAGAAAAATAAAAACTCAACAGGGCCCTCATTTTATTGGCCATTAAGTATTCTGGCTCTTCCCTTGAATTTTCATGTTAATATACAAACATCCAGGATATTTTTTTTAAAAATCCCTATTACCTTATTTAATTCAAATAATCCTTTAGCAATAGAAATGACTTGTGTCGACAAACTACTGCCCCATCTTTAAACTAATTCAAGTATTTCATTGCATCAGAGAAAAACACGTCCATAAAAAGGGGGGGGGGGGGAGTCTCCAATTATAATAACAAATAAATACATTGCATATATAAAAATATGTTAAACATGTGTATATACAGTATGCATAACACATTTGTTAAATCTCATACCTTATCAATTCTAAACCCTGTTACCCTGTTTTAATAGCAAGACATATATGAGAAATAAAAATACATATATATTACAGTTATGAAACCCTATGCACTAAAAAGCCAAACTGATATCCAATCAGTACTTTTAATTATGGTAACCAGATTTCCCAGACCCCAGTTCAGAACACAGAAGAACCCAAATTCGGGACACCTCATAAATGTTGCGGAGGTGTTAAATAAAACCTGTTAAAAATGTTTAACCTATACAGACATGAAAATAGTTGAAAACAAAGAAGAAAAGGGGCTTCTGTATTTTTCAGAGCTGTACATATTCCTATGGAGGGGAGGTCTTTCTTCATCAAAAGAACATTTAAGACTTAAAAGAAGTTCACCTTAGTTCCTAACATTGTCTTCAGAGTAGCCACAGTAAGCTTAGTTTGTCACTGACCCATATTCTATTCATGAGGAAAAATAACCTTTCATTGACAATATTGGTTCCACTTATCACCACTATGAAGACTACCAGAGCTATTCTGTCACAGTCTGCAACTACTAAGGACTGCCCCAGCTCTGTCACCCTGCTGGTCAGTAAAAGCAAGCGGAGGTTTTCAGTAAAAAGTGGACCAGACTCATTTTACCATCCTTCACCAGCTTCATGACACCCATCCTTTACAAGGCAAAGAGCAAGTGAACCAGATATCTGTGATGAGAAAATCACAAAAAAGAGGACGCCTCCTAGTGTAGTACTGCGGTGGTAATGGTAATACAAACAGGTCTTGTTTTGTGGTTATACTCACATACGGAGCAGCACCAAATGTGCTAATCAGGGCAAGCTGGGAACTTGCAGTGACCCAGCGACACTGATCCTCCACAAGGATAACAGGATACAGGAAATCCAGGTAATTTAAATGATGAGTCAAGCTCAGGCTCCCATACAGTATAAAAGATATTTTATTTAAAATAGTAGTAAAAACAATATGGGTATTCTGTTTCACCCAGGTATATAAAAACAATTGTAAGAGAACGATTGTAATGCGTTTCTCAGCTCAGCTAGCTGTTTCCTCAGGCATCTCAGCTAGCTGAGCTGAGAACGCGTTGTTATCCTTGTGGAGGATCAGTGTCGAGTGGGTCACTGCAAGTTCCCAGCTTACCCCGATTAGCACATTTTTTGCTGCTCCGTATGTGAGTAAAACCACAATACAAGACCTGTTTGTATTACCATTACCACCGCAGTACTACATTAGGAGGCGTCCTCTTTGTTGTGATTTTCTCCTCACAGATATCTGGTTCGTATGTATTCTTTGAGAGGAGCTGCCGTGTATTTGCAAGATTGATCCCATGGTCCAATTTTTGGAATTCTCACCATAGAAGAACACTTTTCCTCAGCAGTTTTGGAAAGAGCAAGTGAACAATCACTTCCTGCTGCCATTTGGATTGGAGAAGTAACTGCAGCTTATTTAGTGGAAAGTGAAGTTGGTTCTTGGTATTTACACACTGGGACAAGGGACAAGAAACCCATTTAGGTAAATTCAGGCCAATCCAGACTAGCATAGCTTAACCCTTTCAAAAATTAGAGACAGATTAATCATATGTAGGACTGTCCCCCAAAAAATACTTAGGGGCTGTCACGAATACCTCATGATTTAGCTGCCAAGGGGTTAATTCTCTTTAGCCTGTGAGCTAAAAAAACATTTGTTTTTTTCAAGAAGGACTGTGTCCTGTGTTTATGTTTGTTTTTTTGTGATAAAACCAGACCCCATTATAAATTGTTTCAGAGTTCCACTTGAATAAATGTTAACATATAGGCATTGGTGCATTCATGCCGTAAAAGTGTCGGTTTTAGAGACATAGAACAGTGCCTCTTCACAGAAACTGATAAGGTCAATAAAGGGACATGGGTATAATGTAGATATGTGTTTAAAACATGTTAGGACATTAGATGAAGGTAAATATGACAACCATTTCATATTTGGTAGTATCAAATTGACTATCACGATGTAAATAAGAGATTGCCTATCTGTCTATATGAAAATGGATGTATCTAGCAGAAATTATGATGTGTTCTATAATTTCAGGCAAAGACTTAGTTTATTGATGTTCGTAAAAGATAAGGGACTTCTCAGCCCCTGCAAAGAGGGTTGGGCAAGCAACCTGATCTCCTGAAAAAGGTATAAGGGTCTTGTGTTTTAACACTGAAATTGTCATTCTTACAAGGGAAGCTGTTCTACAAAGTAAGGACCCATTGCTTCATGCCATCTCCCTGGCACACCAGATTCCAAAGACTAGTACAGTATACGGTTTCTATTTTTCTTCTTTTTATTTTAAAAAACGGTTTGCTTGTGTGTAATTTTATTTGTAACAACTTTTTATTAATAATGCATTGCATTGTGCATAATATTTTTTGCATAATAAATAATTAATTTATTAAGCTTTGGCCTTTGTCTAATATTTGAACCACGTTACTGAAAGAGACTGGAGTATTAGAACTGTATATTTTAGGTTATTTTCAGCTAAATTGTATTCTGAGAGTTAATGTGTAAATCTGGTGTTTCCTTAAGATTTCCCATATCATATAATCTTAAGTGGTGGCAGATAGTTATCATTTTTAGTTTAGTGTGGGTGGCATTAAATGGGAGTTTGGGGCATTTCTTTTACGGTCTAGTACAGACTAGAGAGTGTTGTTAACCCTTGCACCCACTGAACTAAATCACACGCTTGCCTGGTGTGGCTAGATTGTGACATATTAGTGACAGTAGAAGGGGTCTGATAACCCTTTCTGTGCCAAACAAGTGACTGGTTGGTTGGTTAACCTTGGTTGTCACAGGGACACAATGCCCAAAACCAGGACTGTCCCTAAAAAATAGGGAGATCTGGTCACCTTATTATAATAGCACTATTTTGCCATCATGTATCTATATTGTTGACCTTACATCTAGTATTTAGCTGTTTTAGAACAAAGACTTCGGATAAATAGTTACCTGGTTGATCCATGTCTTAGAGAGCGTATTGGAGATGTAGATTGTACCAGACTGGGATTCACAGACACAGTTGCTTGCAGAAGTCACAGTCCCACTCACATTCAATAATCCTATTGTAGAGACAGCTACAGAGATAACAAGTTAAGTTTATACATTTACTGAGTTCCATAATTAATTGTACATAAATATGATACCTTTGTTTATAGTGCTGCGGAATCTGTTGGCGCTCTACAAATAACCGATAATAATAAAATAATAATAATGATACAAACAAATATTCTATAGACATATTTATAAAATAATTGTAATAACTGTAACAATTTTTTTTTTAACAAGCTTTATTACTATATGTTGTACAAAAAAGATAAAATGTTCCAAAACTTTTAGAAAATACAGTTGTACATACTGCTTGAAATAACAAGTTATGTAAATAACCAGCATAGGGCAGGTATAAGTACCTGACTAGACCATTAATGAATGCAAGTAAGCTAGACCCATAGACAATCAAGGATGACCAAAAGTCCACATTATCAATGTCCCTATCTGCCATTTTACTTATTCCAACATTTTATATTATGCAATTTGTTATCTTCAACTGTACAAGCATACATATATATGCGGTAGGGGCAAGATCACAAAACCCCATCAGTAACATTAAAAATATGTTAGGGGTGGAGAGCGAAATGGATAATTAGAAGGAAGAAGGAAAGAAACATATGTCAGATTTAAGTCAGACCGCACTCAATCTCATAACAAATAAGATCAACCAGGGTTAGGCAAAGTTTGTATGCCAGATGTCTGCCATAACCTCAAACGATTCAAATTTATAAACCTGCATAATGATAACATTATTATTGTAAGAGATCTTTAGTATGGTAAGACCATTCAGATTTAGTGGGAACCACTTTAGATTTCTATAATTTAGGAGTACATTTTTTAGCACTGTTGATCATTATAATTTTGTTATGCCATTTCCTTTCTTTTTGGTAGGGCAAAGTACAGTATAAATACAGGGTCATTCTGGGCATGGACATAGCATTTAACATTTCAGCCCAAAAGCCACTAAATATGTAACATGGTACCTTCAAATCCACAGCCCCTCCAGCATCTGTTTCTGGCCCTGATATTTAAAGCATCAACAGATTTTCTAAAAAAAATTTTGAGGCTGAGCAGTGCTGGTGAACAGCGATATCTTTCCCATAGAAGTCAATGGGAGCGTGAACTCACCATCCGCATTGCCGACATCTCCGCTCGTTGGCATTTTGCTTTAGTTGGGGGTCCATATTTAAAAACTGCCTACACAGCACAGGCAGTGCGCTCAATGAAAGTAAAAATAGTTTGAAGCAGCCTATTCCCACTAGCACACATCACTAACTCCCCCTAAATGCCTATAGCTATATCACAGCTAAGCTACACTCCCCCTGCACCGCTCAGCTAATTCCCCCTCACTGCCTACACCTACAGCACACCTAACCTACTACTCCCAGCTAAGTCTCTAATACTGCCTACACTTACGTAATGTCTAACCTACACTCCCCTGGACCGCCCCAGCTAACTCCCATACTGCCTACTGTCAGAAAAATACCTCACTATAATAAACTATGCTAAATAGTAAACCTCCCCATTATAACTATGAAGTTATGTTGCTAAAATTATAATCAATGTTTAAATGATGTGTCACAGACCTGCACTAAAACGCTGGCGTCCAGTTGCCGGAGGGCCGGCAAAACCTCCCTGGCCTAGCTGAGCTTCTAAAACTCAGCGATGGACTGTTTGGGGGTGCTACCATCTGGGAGGAATGGGGGACCGGAATTGAAGTGTCCCCCATTCCTCCCAGAAGTTATTTCCCCGAAACAAGTAATATCCGTTGTTGCCTCATCAAATTGCAGACAACATACAATAAGGGAGACTTAATCCCCTGCACCCTGCTCAATCAGCACCCTTTTAAGATGGTTTTGTTGGCCCACCGGCATTTACCACATCTCCATACAGCTTACTAAAATGGCACTTACCCAGCCATCAATCCACTTAAGTTCTTCTAATGTGCATCTGTCGGCTGCTGGCCACGTAGTGGTCCTTGATTGGTGCAGGACCCGCACAGGCTTACAAATGATGGAATATAATGCCCTACTTGAGGAGGATAATTCCCTTGACTTGTCATTAAGCCCAACAGAGTCTACACGATTCTGGTACATGAACTATAGCAGCTCATGGAAAACTAAAGTAGGGTGACTTATTTATTGAGACAGAGTTTTGTACCGCTACTCGTATGCGTACTGTACGTGTTTTGCCATTTATCGTTTATCATAGCTGAGCCTATGTCTACTATGACTCATCATGAAGGCTACCTTGTCTGAAATTTGATGATTTGATTTGATGTAACTCAAGTGGTATTGACTATGACTTTCTATGCCTGCATTAAATCCATTGTACATTGACAGCAGAAGTGTTATGCAGCCTAAAGTTTGTCTAATACCAGTATAGTTGTTCTATTTCATGTTTAGCTGAGATGTAGTTATTCACTACAATCTTTAATATTTATCATGCAGGTATAGTGTTATCCTGCCTGTTTATTAGACCTGTTTTATGTTTAGCTGAGATTGTTATCAGACATAACCTTATTATCAAGTGAAAATATAAACTTGTATATTTTATCTTATTAACTCTTTACATATACACCCTCACCGTGCTCAGTATTTTAAGGGTTTTAGGATTGTTACTACTAATGCTGTGGATTACGATTGCTCTGATGTTTTGTGTTGTCTTGTAGTTGTATATTTTGCATAACTGTTCAAACTCTGCATTGTCCTTACCCTAGATACATTTTTATTGCTGTTGAAATACCCTATTGTTGATTTAACAATTTTACAAAGAAGGTATTTCAGCACATGAAATACTGAGAATTGGGTGAATAGTATATAAGTAACTATTTTTCTTATACAGGTACAAATCCCCAAATCTGGAAATCCAAAAGTCAGCATTATTCCAAAACCAAAGCTTTTTAATTCTTTTTTTCTAAATAAAATTATTAAAAATTTAGAATTTCCCCCGCCAAATAAGTCCCAATCTTCCCTGCCTGCTTCTTTGTTTTTTTTGTGTGTGTGTGTTTTAAAATGCAAATGTTATTATATATTTATTTAAAACAACTATTACCTTCCTTATTATACTCTGACATTTCCAAAAGGCAGCATTATTCCAAAAACAATTTTTTAATTAATATTCAGCTAGATTACGAGTTTTGCGTTATGAGTGAAAATAACGCCGTTATTACGAATCTTGTAGGAGTGAAAATAACGCAGTTATTACGAATCTTGTAGGTATAGGTGTACCGTACAACTTTTTGGCCGTCACGCAACGTCAGTACCGCACTTTTTAAAAAGTCCTTTTTAATGGGACTTCCATAGCACCGGTATTACGAGTTTACCTGGGAGGCCAAAAAGTGAGCAGTACACCCTATAACCACAAGATCCGTACCACCATCTAAAGTCAGTAGCTAAGAGTTTTACGTTACAAAGCTGTAACATAAAACTCATAACTAAAGTGTTAAAAAGTACACTAACACCCATAAACTACCTATTGACCCCTAAACCGAGGCCCTCCCGCATCGCAAACACTATAATACATTGCCGCCACTATTAAAATGTATTAACCCCTATTCCACCGCTCCCCGACATCGTCGCCACTATAATAAACCTATTAAACCCTAGACCGCCGCCCCCCCCCCCACATCGCAAACACTATTTAAATATTAATAACCCCTAATCTGCCGTCCGCCCACACCGCCACTATAATAAACCTATTAACCACTAAACCGCAAGCCCCCCACAACGAAATATACTAAAATAAATTATAAACCCCTAAACCTCTGACCTCCCACATCACTAAATCTACATAAATATATTAACCCCTAATCCTAACCCTAACATAACGCTAACCCTAAATCTAACCCTAATGCTAACGTAACCCTAAGCCTAAGACCCCCGAACTTAAAGGGACAGTCAAGTATAAATTAAACTTTCATTATTCAGATAGGACTTTTAACTTTTTTTTTTTTTTTAAATCTTTATTTACAACTAGCATTATGTACAGTTTAATAGAAAAAGAAGAAACAAAAACATTTCTTACGCCTCGCAGTGCGGATAATTTTTCAAAATTAATATGAACCAAAAGGCAGTTATTATCAATGTTCTTGATATTATGCAGAGTTGTAACAATGTACATTATCAATAAAGGAAAAAAAGAAGACAAAAGTAAATTTGTAATCTCTGCTGGGATTTTTCGACCAATTTTCTCAACCCCAATGAAAACCAATCTTTTTACTGTAGAATCAGTTTAAGAAAAAAGAAAAAGAAAAGAACAACCAATCAACCAACCAGCCAACCAACCAGTCAACCGACCAACCAAACGAACAACCCAAAGGAAAAAAAAAAAAAAAGAGGGCAAACACACAATACTCTCTCCCCTCCTACCAGATGTCAAGAAGGACTATCTCTGAATTTTTAAATGGAAAGATCAAATAGTCAATTTCGCTTTCATGGAGTGTTTTTATAAGAGCTGCCCATTTATTAAAGAAATTCCTTACATCTGATTCCTTATCGATATTTGTGTCCTTTTGTTCAAGTACACATTGTTTTTTTAGATAGTTCTTGACTTCAGAGATCGTCGGAAGTGCTCTCAGTTTCCATTTCTTACAAATCAAATATCTAGTGGCTAAGATGGAAAGAATTACTAACTTATTGTCCTGATAGCTACTTTCCACCTTCAGGCACAATATAATTTGATATAGTGACAGGGAGAGTGACTTAATTTTTAATGTCGTTTTGAGCCAAAACTCTAATTTGTTCCAGAAGCTTCTTATTTTTGGGCAGGACCAGAACATATGGATCAAGTCAGCCGCCGGATAGGAGCATTTGGGGCATTTATTAAATAGCTGATTATGAATTCTGAGGCCTTTCTCGGGGGTGAAGTATGTCCTGTGAAGAAGCCTAAGATGGGCCTCTCGCCACGTGGCCGATAACGTAGAAGATGCTACTTTATTGATTGATAATTGTAGAGTTTTCGGATCAATGTTACTCTGGGGTATTAGTGAGCTCCATATTGAAGCCAAGTTATCCAATAAAGGGGCTCCTTTATTAGTGACAAGTGTTCGATAGCATGGGGAAATGGACATAAGACCAATTTTTGTTAAGGCCAGCCAGCTTTCCAGCTTGCCTAATGTCCAACAGCAGCCCTGTTCTTTAATTATTTCGATAGCAAAATGCCTTATTTGCAAGTAGGCGAAGAAGTCTTTATTAGGTAGATTAAATTCAATTTTTAATTCCTCAAAGGTCTTGATACAATTCCTATCCTTATCTATTATATAGATTAGTCTATCCAGGCCATTATTATGCCATCTATTAAAAGCTTCTGATTTTATACCTGCTTGGAATCGTGGGTTCCCTGTCAAAGGAAGATATTTAGAGGTGCTACTGAGTACTGAAAGAGATCCGGTTAGCTTCCACCATGCCTTAATGGGGTTAAATATGGTCTTAAGTCTCTTGATATTTGCTGGCAGCTCTTTTGGTGGAGAATGAATCAAAGCCAGGGGAAGGTATGGCTCACAGATGTTTAATTCTAATTCATTGTTTAAAATGTAATTTTTGGTGTGGATCCAGTCGGCTACTATGCGTGCTAAGAAACTTAGGTTATATGATCTAATATTTGGCAGTGCCAGGCCTCCAAATTCCCTTGATGCAGTAAGTTTGATAAACGATATCTTAGGCCTTTTCCCTTGCCAAAGAAATTGTCTAATTGCAGTGTTAATGAAGCGAACATCTTTTTCCAATAAGATTAATGGTATGTTCTGAAGGATATAAAGAAGTTTGGGAAGAAGAACCATTTTAAATAATTCTGATCAACCAGAGATTGATAGAGGTAAATTCAGCCAAATTTTAAGTTTCTCCTTGATAGTAGAAAGTATAGGGGATATGTTAAGTTTGTATAAGTCTCTTAGGCTAATCGGTATATGAATCCCTAGATACTTAAAAGAATCTGTAACCACTCTAAATGAAGCATTTAAGGTGGAGCTACTATTTCTCCTAAGCCAAAGTATTTCAGATTTTGACTTATTCACCTTATATCCCGAAAAGGAGCCAAAGTGATCAGTTATTTGAAGAAGTTTTGGTATATTTACTTTTGAATTAGATAGATAAATTAATAAATCGTCAGCATATAAACCGATTTTTATCTCGTAATTTAGTATTTTTATACCATCTAGATGTTTTCTTATCATAATTGCTAGGGGTTCAATAGCTATATTGAAAAGAAGGGGGGAGAGAGGGCAACCCTGACGTGTGCCCCTATCTATTACGATTGGAGAGGAGACAATATAATTTATTATTAATCTCGTTTGAGAATGATTATGTAAATTTCCCACAAATTTAGAAAAGTTACCTATAATTCCAAATTTTGTTAAAGATGTTATTATATGATTGAATATTACAGAGTCGAACGCTTTCTCTGCGTCAATTGACAGGATAGCTAAGTCAGGGAGGCCTTCTCCCCCCTCAACAGTGGCGGGGAGGTTCTGAAAATAATCCAATGTGACAAGGAGCTCTCTAATTGTTGCCGCAGAGTTACGCTTATTCAGGAAACCGGCTTGACCTGTATGTATTATTTTTGCTAAAATGGGCTGTAATCTAGATGCAAGGATAGAAGACAAAATTTTATAATCTGAGTTGAGCAGGGCAATAGGTCTGTATGATTCTTTCTGCATAGGATCTTCCCTCCCTTTAAGATCAAAGTTGTAAATGATGAGGAAAAGGAGGGTGAAACTGATTTACCATTAACATAGATCTCATTGTAAAGATTACCCAGAAAAGGCCCTATTTCAGCTGATAGAATTTTGTAAAATTCATTTGGCAGCCCATCCGGGCCTGGTGCTTTATTTAGAGAAAGTTTGGAAATTACCTTCTCTATCTCTTCCTTTGTAATAGGGGAGTTAAGACTGGTAATATCTTCAGCTGGGATAGTGGGATGGGTAATTTTGTTCCAAAACGCAGCAGCCCCCGAAACATCATATCCTTTACAGGTATATAAATCCTGAAAATATTCTGAGAATAAATCAGAGATTTCCTCAGGTTTTGTTATTTGCTTCCCATTATTATGAAGTTTTTCAATAGTTTGTTTTTTCCCCTCCGTTTTAACTAATTTAGCTAACATTTTTCCAGATTTGTTGCCAAATCTGTATAGTTTAGCTTGAAATCTAAGTTCCCTGTGTGTTTCCTGGGTCATTATAAAAGTGTCTCTGGCACTTTTAGCCCGAATGTATTTCGCCCAGTTTAAAGGATTTTTTTCAAGTAAGAAATGATTATATGAGTTAATTAATTGATTATTGATCACTTTTTCTCTTGATTTAATTTTTTTAGTTAGAATGGCAACATAAGAAATGATTTCTCCTCTTAACACTGCTTTAGCAGTCTCCCAGAAAATATCTGGACGCCCCATATAATCCCTGTTAAGATTAGCATAGTCTACTTACTTCTAATCCATTCTTTGAATTTTAAATCTGTCGTTAAATGATAAGGGTAGAAAAACCGTGACATTCTAGGTTTTGATTGACCAAGGTGTCAATCTAAGAAGATAGGCCCATGATCAGAAAGAAGAATCGGCATTATTCCTGCTTTTATTTTTGTAATAGATAAACGCTCGCCTGTAAGGAATACATCGATCCTAGAGAGTGTTTTATGGGCTTTAGAGAGACAAGTGAAATCTTGGGTGTCAGGGTTTTGGACTCTCCATATGTCACGAAGTGCCAAGTTTTGCTTAATTTTATTGAAGATCTTAGTATCTATGCTATCTTTTTTCTGTTTCAATTGCATAAAGTCCCTTCTAAGCCTGTCCAGGGGAGATTGTGGTGCCATATTAAAATCTCCCCCCAGGATCAGATGCCCTTCAGACATTAGTAAAAGCTTAGACTGAATATGATCCCAAAACTCTGGGTCGGAGACATTTGGTCCATATTTATTACAAAGTGTGTAGATCCCCTGGGCGGCTTTGAGTTTCACCAGGACACCAGGTCATACCTCCTCTCCAAGTCCACCTCAGAATGCAATATTTCTACTTGAGACTTTTTCCCTATCAATATAGCTACGCCTCTTTTTTTTCTGATACTTGGTGCTGCGAAAACCTCTTTAACCCATTGTGCTTTTAATTTTAAAGATTCCTCAAGATTTAGGTGGGTTTCTTGTATAAAACCGATATCAGCATGGGCTTTACCTAAATGGGTGAGTATTGCTTTCCGTTTAATAGGAGTCGAAATACCCCCTACATTCCAGGATATTATTTTTAATTTATTTACTCCTGAATCCATTTACATAGGGGGGGGGGGGGGAGGAGGGAGAGAGAAAGAGGAGAGAGAGAAAAAAAAAAAAAAAAAAAGAAAAAAGAAAAGGAGACTCATAAAAATAAAGTAAACCATGTATTCCCTATCCCAAGGGAGTTCCCTAGTCATAGACCCTAACCTCTTTTTATAGCACAAGGTCATCTCTTATTTGAACTTATGACTTTAGTGTCTAAAAAAAATCCTCAGCTAGCTGAACATCTTCAAAAAAATGTGTAGTGTCATTCACTTCAACTCTAATTTTAGAGGGGTATATTATGGTAGCACGATGTCCATTTTGTATGAACTTGGTGCAAGTTGGGGCCATCTCTCTTCTCTTGGAAGCTGTATAAGCAGAAAAGTCTTGAAAAATCAAAATCCTGGTGTTATCTATAAGGACTGGCTGTTTTTTACGGTAAACATGTTTTTATCCTGAAAGTTAAGCAATTTTGCAATAACAGATCTAGGGCGGTTCTTATCTTTGTTATCTGAGCGAGGGGGGCCTATTCTATGCGCCCTTTCTACTAAAATCGGATGATAGGTTGGAGGGACATTTAGAGCCTTGGCAAGTATGTTTGATATAAAATGACACAAATTGTCATATTGCTTATCCTCTGGAAGGCCTATTATCCGAATGTTGTTTCTTCTGGATCGATTTTCCAGATCCTCCAACCTATCATTGATCTTTTGAATATTAGCATTTGAGGTCTCAAGTTTAGAATTATGCACTGTTGTTAAATCTTCCAGGTCTGACACTCGCTGTTCTATTTCCTGCATTCTATTGGAAAATGGTCTAATCTCTTGAGTTAAAGAAATATCTTGCTTAATTTCTGTCCTTAGTGTGTCAAATGTAGGTGTTAGAGCCTCAGAGATGCTGGTAACCAGGCTCTGTATATTAGTAACTTCAGGTAAAGTTACCATATGTGTAGTTGTTGACTCTGTAAGAGAATCTTGAGTGTTCTTAGATTTCCTCTCTCTATTTCTAGCTGCCATGCCTGGTGAAGGAGTCTTAGAAGAAATGGAAAGAAATTTATCCATATGCTATATGCTATGTTTCTCTTTTTTTGGTGTTAGGCAAACCACTTGCCAGTGAAGTGGAGGGGGAGAGTGATCTGTGAGTAAAAGGGGTAGATATCAAGTGAAAATGTGATAGTGTGAGGTAAAAAAAAAAAAAAAAAAAGTGTTTTTTGTGATATAAGATAAGTGAGATGTGGTTTTATCCTTATTTATTGTGCTGTAGTGTAAAGTGAGAGTTTTGTTCTTATTCTACTGATTTCGGCGTTCAGGTTTTGGTTTAAAATTACTAAGGGAGAGAGGAGAGACAACAAGACTTAGGTGTTTGTGGTTCTGCCAGAGGTTCAAGTGTGTGAAGTTAGCAACAGTTTAGACACTAGGATTCTTAGAAATATTTAACCCATTTAACTTTCCTACAGATTTACTGCTGGTAATAATGCCAGGTTGGTTAAGCTAATACTTTAACTATGGCTACATATATTTGTAGCCAAAGAAAAAGAAATCGTTTTAATTATAAGTATACAGGTTCCTACACACATAGATCATGTAAGGGAGAAGTCGTGCACTGCAAGATCATGTGAGCTTATTTTCTAACAACCTGCTCCCTGGTGAAGTCCACAGAATGTGTGAATTTGTAATAAAGCAGGGGGTCCTCTTATAATAAGCTTACAAATATAAGTATATATATATATATCAGGTACATACAATAGAAAAAGCAGGCAGGGAAGGAAAAAATAACATTCTGTTACACTTTCAGATCAAGTCACTTATCACATCCCAGTTTTAACCTCAGAAAAGTAACAGTATATTGCATATTACCCTTTTTCAGTGTGGTCTGTCTAATACAACTAAACATTTCTTTTTTTCCTTCTTTCTCCCCCTCCCTCCTTCCTTTTAAAGGTGGAAGAAAAAAAAAACAATCTTAGCTTTTGTGAAAAAAAAATAAAGGATAAGGGAATAAGAAAGGTCTAGGAACCTAGAGATAAATTCTTAAGTGTTGTTATAAAGCGAGGCACATTTAATTGATAAACACAGTATTAATTTTTCCCCCTTTTTTTACTCTTTTCTTTATGGGACCAGTTCATATAGAAATGTATGAGAGTTCAACGTCTTCTCACGCAGCACCGGTGGGAGAGGGGGTTCGCGATGCAGTCTGCCGAAAATGCGAAGACCACCTCAGCGCCGAGTGTCAGGCCAGTGTAGAGAGCAGAGGCTCAGCAAAGGTAGCCGCGCTCAAGGCCGGATCCTTGGCTCCTTCACCTCTCTCTCTCCCCACAGCCGAAAAACCACTCCAATCAGAGCAGGACTGGACGAGCTCCAATTGGGCCATGGAACTTCAAAGCAACGTCTGGACACTGGGGTATGTGCAGGAAACCAGATTTTTTTGTCACAAGCAGGGATAGGTATAGATACAATGCGGTCAAACAGCTCTCATATCTTCCCAAGCACTTCAGAGCTAGGTATAGAAGAGACCCCAATATAACTTGCCTCCTGAGTCCCGCCAGGTGTTACTGTAGAGTTAGTTTAGCTCAGGAGGGATAAAGGCTTTTGCTTCCGCTGAGTGCTGTTTAAGGTACAAGGTAAGGTCTTATAACTGCTGCAATTTACGGTTTGCAGCCCAGTGCATTGATGTGGCACTGTGTGGGTTCTGGAGGCGATGGTCTAGCCAGACAAGCCGCCCTGGGTCTGAGGGTTTTGGGCGCGTAATCTCCGCCAAGGGCTTGTAGTTGAGGTAATGCTGCACAGGTGCTTCACACACCCATACACCTGAGCTCCTCCTCTTCCCAAGAACCAGGACTTTTAATTTTAATTGACTTTCCAATTTACTTTTACCATCAAATTTGCTTTTTTCTCTTGGTATTCTTAGTTTAAACTAAACATAGGTAGGCTCATATGCTAATTTCTAAGCCTTTGAGGGCTGCCTCTTATCACAGGCTTTTTAAATCTCTTTTCAACACAAAGAGACAGAAAGTACACGTGGGCTATATAGATAACACTGTGTTCAGGCACAGAAAGTTATTTAAGATCTAGCACAATACAATGTTAAATTTAAGACAATAGATAATAAACAGTCACAGTCATGTGATCAGGGGGCTGGAAGAAGGTTCCTAGATACAAGGTAATCACAAAGGTAAAAAGTACATTAATATAACTGTGTTGGTTATGCAAAACTGGGGAATGAGTAATAAAGGGATTATCTATCTTTCAAAACAATAACAATTCTATGGTTGACTGTCCCTTTAAATATAATTAAAATAAATCTAAATAAACCTTACAAATATTAACTAAATAATTCCTATTAAAAACTAAATACAAATTTACCTGAAAAAAAAAACTAACGGCTAGATTACGAGTTGTGCGATAAGGTAAAAAAGCAGTGTTAACAGGTCCTAATGCTGCTTTTTTACGCCCGCTGCTATTACGAGTCTTGCAGGTATAGGTGTACCGCACACTTTTTTGGCCTTACCGCAAACCAACTTACGTAAATTTCGAAAAGGCTTTTTTCTATGGGACTTCCATAGCGCCGGTATTATGAGTTTGTCCAGGGAGGCCAAAAAGTGAGTGGTACAGCCTCTACCTCCAAGATTCGTAACGCATTTTAAAGTCAGTAGTTATGAGTTTTACGCTACAAAACTGTAGCATAAAACTCATAACTAAAGTGCTAAAAAGTACACTAACACCCATAAACTACCTATTAACCCCTAAACCAAGGCCCTCCCGCATCGCAAACACTAAAATAAAATTATTAACCTCTAATCTGCCGATCCGGACATCGGCGCCACTAGAATAAACATATTAACCCCTAAACCGCCGCACTCCCGCCTCGCAAAAACTAGTTAAATATTTTTAACCCCTAATCTGCCACCCCTAACATCGTCACCACCTACATTATACTTATTAACCCCTAATCTGCCGCCACCAATGTCGCCGCCACTATTCTAAATTTATTAACCCTTTAAACCTATGTCTAACCCTAACCCTAACACCCCCTAACTGAAATATAATTTAAATAAATTTAAATAAAATTACTATCATTAACTAAATTATTCCTATTTAAAACTAAATACTTACCTATAAAATAAACCATAAGCTATCTACAATATAACTAATAGTTACATTGTATCTAGCTTAGGGTTTATTTTTATTTTACAGGCAAGTTTGTATTTATTTTAACTAGGTAGAATAGTTACTAAATAGTTATTAACTATTTAATAACTACCTAGCTATAAAAAATACAAATTGACCTGTAAAATAAAACCTAACCTGAGTTACACTAACACCTAACACTACACTACAATTAAATAACTTACCTAAATTAAATACAATTAAATAAATTAAATACAATTAACTAAATTACAAAAAAACCCCACTAAATTACACAAAATAGAAAACAAATTACAAGATATTTAAACTAATTACACCTAATCTAAGAGCCCTATCAAAATAAAAAAAGCCCCCCAAAATTAAAAAAATTCTAAACTATGCTAACAATAGCCCTTAAAAGTGCCTTTTGCCGGACATTGCCCCAAAGAAATCAGCTCTTTTACCTTTAAAAAAATACACACAACCCCCCAACAGTAAAACCCACCATCCACACAACCAACCCCCCCAAATAAAATTCTAACTAAAAAAACCCAAGCTCCCTATTGCCCTGAAAAGGGCATTTGGATGGGAATTGCCCTTAAAAGGGCATTTAGCTCTATTGCTGTCCAAAGCCCTAACCTGAAAATAAAACCCACCCAATACACCCTTAAAAAATCCTAACACTTATCGGGAGAAGTCTTCATCCAAGCGGCAAGATGTCCTCAATGAAGCCGGCAGAAGTGGTCCTCCAGACAGGCAGAAGTCTTCATCCAGATGGCAACTTCTATCTTCAAGACATCTTGCGCGGAGCATCCTCTACCATCAACGTCTTCTTCGGAATGAAGGTACCTTTAAGTGACATCATCCAAGATGGCATACCTTTGATTCCGATTGGCTGATAGAATTCTATCAGCCAATCGGAATTAAGGTTGAAAAAATCCTAATGGCTGATGCAATCAGCCAATAGGATTGAACTTCAATCCTATTGGCTGATCCAATCAGCCAATAGGATTGAACTTGCATTCTATTGGCTGTTCCAATCAGCCAATAGAATGCGAGCTTAATCCTATTGGCTGATTGGATCAGCCAATAGGATTTTTTCAACCTTAATTCCGATTGGCTGATAGAATTCTATCAGCCAATCGGAATCAAAGGTATGCCATCTTGGATGATGTCACTTAAAGGTACCTTCATTCCGAAGAAGACGTCGGAAGAAGAGGATGCTCTGCGCTGGATGTCTTGAAGATGGAGCCGCTCAGCATCAGAAGGATGAAGATAGAAGATGCCGTCTGGATGAAGACTTCTGCCCATCTGGAGGACCACTTCTGCCCGTCTGGAGGACCACTTCTGCCGGCTCCGTTGAGAGCATCTTGCCGCTTGGATGAAGACTTCTCCCGGTAAGTGAATCTTCGGGGGTTAGTGTTAGGATTTTTTAAGGGTGTATTGGGTGGGTTTTACTTTTAGGTTAGGGCTTTGGGCAGCAATAGAGCTAAATGCCCTTTTTTTTTTTTATAAACAATAAGCTTTATTTAGTGAACAGACATTATGTTACAGCAGTTGTCTCATTGATGTGTTACAGTACAATTGTTCTTGGAGGCTTAATAAACCATCATTGTAAAGAGACATTTTAAGCCATTACACGAATGATATATAGGAACAGAACATCTGAACATTATTGACATATAGTTAATTGTTACATGAGCTTATTAAGTGCGAAGTTTGAAACATATTAAAGGATAATGTAAGAAAGACGGAGAAATGTAACTCAGTATATAATACTAGTGCATAAAGGAAGTATCACCCAAGGGGCGATTGGGGAAAATAGGATATCAGTGAGGGGATTATGAAAGGAGGGGGGTGTAGAGAGGGGGAAGATGATGGAGAGAGAGAGAGAGACGAGAGAAGAAGGAGAGAGAGAGAGAGAGAGAGAGAGAGAGAGAGAAAAAAAAACACCCCCATAAGGGGTGGGGGGGGGGATGAGGACGGGAGTGGGGGTGAAAAGGGACTGAATCATGTTCCACAGACCAATTCCAGGGGCCAATATAGGATCGACACCTGTACACTAACAGAGACCAGAGCAGGTTATAGGCTTCTACCTTCCCAGATTAATGACATGTACTCGTGAGTTTCTAGCTTCCCTGTCCTAAGGTAATGGTATCTCTCTAAGTCTAGTAAATTTCGGACTTCTGCTTTCCATTCCTCTGTGCTCGGGGTTTGGAGAGATTTCCAGTGTCTTGGTATAAGTCCCTTAGCTCCATTTAGCATTAAAAGAAACAAGTGGCGTTTGGCTTCCATAGCTAACTTTGGGAACTCGTGGTAAATCAGGTATTTAGGGTTCGGTGGGAGAATGATCTGCAACAATCTGCTAATTTCTCTAAATACACTCACCCAAAAAGGTTGTATGTGTGGGCAGTGCCACCAAATGTGTAGTATAGATCCGTCTTCCCCGCAGCCCCTCCAGCACTTCCCACAGGTATTGGGGTAAAAAAAAATTTCAGCCTCTGAGGGGTGAGGTACCACCTACTCAGGAATTTGAAGTGCATCTCCTGTAATTTTGCAGATGCCGATGCACGCCTAGCTCTATTAAAGATTACTTGCCAGGTTTTAGTGTCTATCTCGAGCTCTAGATCTCTCTGCCAGGCAGCTACATATGAGGGGACCACCTCCCCACCTCCTTCCATCAAAAGCTTGTAAAGTATCGAGATCAAATGTTTTGGTGGGGTCTCTGATGTGCATAATGCTTCGAAATGCGTTTTCTGCCTACTAAGGGAGTCTTTCTCGCTGATAGTGCTGACAAAGTGGCTCAATTGGGCCACTCTGAACCATGAGGAGAATAATTCGCCGTCCCAGTCCGCCAACTCCTTCTGTGTTTTAATTTTACCGTCTGTCAGCACATGTGATATGGCAACTTCCGTCAGTGGGTAGCTATTGTCATGAGAGAATGGTTTAATCTCAATACCATTATCTGGGTTTTCGCGAATCGGCATAACTGGTGAAATAGCCGTAGAGATATATCTCCCGTTCCTAAGTAATCTGTCCCAGGTCTGCAACACATCCCAGATTAGGGGGTACTGTACTGCCCAATTTGGGTGGTGATTAGGGCTGATCCATGCGAGTGAACCAACGTTCCCCCTTTGAAGGATCTCTCTGTCCAAGTTTATCCAAGCTTTATTCTGTGAGCAGTGGCACCACTCTACAAGTCGTTGTAGTAATATTGCTCTAAAGTAGGCATTCAAGCGTGGGACGCCAGCCCCGCCTCTGTTCCTAGGAAGATACATGGTTAGTTTTTGTATCCTGGGCTTCAATCCCTTCCAGATGTATGTCTCTATTGCCGCTTGAATCTGTTGGATTAAGTGGCCAGCTGATGCTAGAGGGATAGCCTGCATAATATATAGGACCCTGGGCAAGACATTCATTTTGACAACATTTATGCGGCCCATCCAGGAGATGGTTTTACTTCCCCAAGCCGCAAAGTCCCGTAGGATATCATCCCTAATACTTTTATAGTTTACGTTGACCATTTCTTTGACAGTGGAGGCTAAATTGATACCTAGGTATTTCAGGTGCTGTGGTACTATTTTAAAAGGGCATCTGTACCCCTGCTCCACAAATGTCTCCGGTGGGATGGAGACATTTAGGATCTCAGACTTTGAGAGGTTTAACGAAAAGTCCGACACACAGCCGAACGCCTCGAATTCCTCCAACGATGCCTGCAGTGAACGTGCATTATCAGCAAGGATTAGTAGGACATCGTCGGCGTACATTGCCAGCTTGTGTTCTGTTCCTCCCGTCCGAACACCAACAATGTCACTGTTGGTTCTAATGCGGCACGCCAGGACTTCTATAACCAGAGCAAAGAGCAGGGGGGACAAAGGGCACCCCTGCCTTGTACCGTTGGATATAGGGAAGGGATCTGAGAGTAAGCCATTAACACGAATCCTAGCGTTAGGGTTTGAGTACAGGGAGAATACGAGGTTCGTGAAGCGTGCCCCGAACCCCATTTTTCCTAATGTATGTCTCATAAAGGCCCAGTTCACCCGGTCAAAGGCCTTCTCCGCATCCGTTGAGACAAGTACCAACGGAGCGGAGTTGGCCTGTGCATAAGAGATCAGCTGCACGACCCTTAGAGTGTTATCGCGAGCTTCTCGAGCCGGGATGAACCCTGTTTGGTCTGTACTGACCAACCTAGGGAGAAAATTTCTGAGGCGATTCGCGATCACTTTGGCCAAGATCTTAACATCGCAGTTAAGCAAGGAGATGGGCCTGTAACTGCCAGGCAGGTTTTCTGGTTTACCCGGCTTCGGGATGACCGAGATGAATGCTTCCAGCATCGAGCGTGGCAGCTCAGGTGTTACGGGTAGCCTGTTGAACAGTAGAAGTAAGTGTGGTACTAGAAGTCCCGCAAATTTTTTATAATAGCGGGTCCCAAATCCGTCCGGACCAGGGCTTTTGCCCACTGGGAGGCTTTTAATAGCTATTAGAATCTCCTCTGCAGTGAGAGGGGCATCCAATTGTTCTGCCTCTTCGTCGGACAGTCTTGGTAAATCAGTTTTTGCAAGGTAATCCAGTATCCTCTGCTCAGAGGTCTGCCCATCCATAGGGGCCTCCCGACCATGTGCTGTAGTGTGCAGATTATATAGTGATTCGTAAAAGTTTCCAAAGACATTGGCAATTGATTGACCGTCTTTGCACTCCCTGTTTTGGCTATCAACCATTTCGTAGATGTACGAGCGAAGTCTCTTCCTGGCAAGGGCTCGTGCCAGGAATTTACCCGCCTTATCACTATGCTCGAAGAATTGTTGGCGAAGTATTAGTGCTTTTTTGTGTTGTTCTTCTCGCAGATGGCGTAACAGGGCTGATCTGGCAGCCCCCAGATTCTCCTGTTTTTCTCCACTATTAGGTTGCTCTTTATGCGCTAGTTCTGCTTGAGCCACTTTTGCTAGCAGATCATTGTAGGTGTCTCTTTTGGACCTGCGTAGAGCTGCGCTGTGTCTCAGAAGCAGGCCTCTAGTAACGCATTTATGAGCTTCCCATACGACTGCGTTGTCTAAGTTTCCATCTGTGTTTAGACGAAAGTATTCTTCAATGCTGTCGTTTAGTTTTTGTACCAGATGTTTATCATCAAGTAGATATTCGTCTAACCGCCAGACAAATGGTGTTATCGGTGTATTGGGCCAGTTGATCGTGCATCTAACCGGGGCGTGATCAGACCACGTAATCGGATCAATCGAGCAACTAGTTGTTATCACGAGGCCCGCAGAGTCGGTGAGGAGGTAGTCAATCCTCGTATATTTTTTGTGAGGATGAGAGTAGAAGGTGTAATTTTTGTCTGTTGGGTGCAAGGTTCGCCAGATGTCGTGAAGGACCAGATCCCTGAGGGATCGCGTTAAGTGTTTGAGTACCTTGTGAGGAGCGCTGGATAGGCCATCAGAGGTGTCCAAAACCGGGCTCAGGGAGACATTAAAGTCCCCCCCCATGTATAGTGTTCCTTTCTGTAGTTCTAGTAATTTAAGTGCTACATTTTTGAAAAATATATCTTGGGCTCTGTGTGGAAAGTAGAGATTGGCCAAGGTTATTGGTCTCCCATAAAGTGTGCCTGTAATGATTAGGTACCTGCCGTTAGGATCTCTCATTATCTGTTCTGTTTGGAATGGTACTGAATGGTGAAATAGTATCCCCACCCCATTTTTTTTAGATGGACCAGAGGCAAACTGTGCTACAGGGTAGTTCCTATTAAACCATTTTGGTTCTTTGTGTTTTGAGAAGTGTGTTTCCTGGATGAAAACAATATCGCCTCTCAATCTGTGTAAATCTCGGGTGATTATTGAGCGTTTCTCGGGGCTATTAAATCCCTTGACATTTATGGTAAGAAGTTCAAGGGAGTGTGTTTTGGTACGTGGATGCATGTTAGTAAAGAGAAAGAAAAAAAAAAAAAAAAAAAGGGGAGGGAGGAGAGGGAGGGGAGGAAATGGAGGGGGGGGTAAGGGAAGATTTGAGAAAGTGTGAGCGGGTAAGGTGAGAAAGAGCTTCCAAAAATTCGGTTGGAGGGTAAAGAGAGAGAGTAGGGAAGAGAGCAGATAGACCCGATAAGGCCTGTAGGACCAGAGTTAAGAGCCCCACCTGCAGCTCGGGTTAGATGAAGAGGTTAAAGAGTGTAGACTGTAGAGGTACAGTCAGTAAATACAAGTAGAAATGTGAAACTGGAGGTAGTAACCTCAGTACTCTTATGTAGGATGATAATGCAAACATTAAACTTTGTAGGTAAAGTAACCCAAATAAAGAAATATCAAACATTCAGTGTCAGAACTCTCATATGAACTAGCGGTGAATAACATTGAAGGAACGGACATTTATGAACCACAAAATAACATGCCCCACAACAGTGAAGACCCATTTCTCATGTCCCCATGAGACAGCAACCAAAATACACATTTTTTAACACATATTCCCTCCCAGTGTTGTTTGTTATGTTCCTGCGGGGAGGTGTTGTGAGCTGTATCAATATAATCTGAGGGAGTTTACTTAAATAAGCCTATGTTAGGATGTGTTCACATAGCCTGACAATACAGTATAAACCCATAAAGGACAATTTTAAAACACCTTATATACTCTTATTTCAGTGTAGAGGTCAGATCTAGCCCGGAGGCTAATTATCTAGATTATCACAAAGTCAATTTGTCCAAATATTGATGCCTCTACACGGTAGGGTAGTAAGAACCCGAACCCAAATGTTCATCTGGAGTTGTATATGAGTAAGCTGTTTTGGGAGAAACATATATGAGTTAATGGTAACTTATCTGTCTGGAAGATCAGTTGGGCCGCCGAAAACCACCCCAGGAGCCACCAGCCTCCAGGGTGGAACGTGCAAGGTAGAGCATGTCCATGGGTCTGTGTCTGAGAAATTGACTTATCAAGCTAAAGTCAGTGGACGTTTTCATCTTGAGCTCTTTCAGGTCCAGGCCGTGCTAGTGCCACCATATTACCCGGCGGGATTACCTGCAGCCCAAAGGCCTGGTTTAGAGTGGGGAGATCAGCTGGTGTTCTATAAATTGCCGAGGTGCCATCTTTTGTTGCTATAATACAGGTGGGGAATCCCCATCTGTATTGGATTTGGTGGTCCTTGAGTGTGGAGGTAATATAGCGCAGGTCCCTCCACTTCTGGAGGGTTGCTGGACACAAATCTGTGTAAATTTGAATTTCTGTATCCTCAAACACCAAAGGGTGTTTATTCCTGGAGTGCCGTAGAATTTCCTCCTTGTCCCGGTAGGACAATAGTTTGATAATAATGTCCCTGGGTGGGGCCCTGGCTGGAGGTTTAGGCCTAAGGCCCCGATGGGCTCTTTCAACCGGGATTTCAACTGCATTGGGGGAGTTCTTGAGGTACTTGAACAGGGCCTGCACATATCTTTCTATATCAGGCGGGGCCACTGTCTCAGGGACCCCACGGAGCCTCAAATTGTTGCGCCGGCTCCTATTTTCTAGGTCCTCAATCCTGTCAGTGAGGTTTTGAACTGTAGCTTCCTGTGACTGTATATTACTGACCTGTTGTTGGAGGTCAGATTGAATTGTTTCTTGTGCCTCCTCCATCTGAGTGACTCTATGGTCTACAGCAGCAATGTCTTTTTTAAGCTCACCAAATAGTAATTTTACATCAAACATTGCTTCTTTTATATTGTTCTTAGAGGAGAGGTGTCTGATATCCTCTTTAGTAACATAATGAGATAGTGGTGGGTCTGAGTTGGATGTCTGGACTGCAGTATTCTGCTTGCTGGGTTCCACACTATCCCTGTTGGCATTTGCAGTGGTGTCTGTTGTAATGAGATAGCTTTCCATGCTGGAGGATTGGGATCCTTTAAGGGGTTTATTAATGCGTCTATTAGCCATGTTAACAACTCTGAGGACAGTGGGTAATTACTGTACAAGCACCCTGCACTGATCTCAGGAAAGAAGGCTCCGGTGCTACTGTTGTATACTCAGCTGCTATTCTACCTCTCTGCTGGTTCTTCTGTATCTGTATGTTTAATTGAGTTTATCTCCCCCTTTTCAGTGGTACTCGATAGCAATTTTATATAGTGGGTACTGCGTTGAGTATAGTGCTGCTGTGCTTCTGGTAATTACTTCTAACAGGCTAGAAATGAACTAGGAGGCCCTCCTCCAACCAGGCCCAAAGGTTCTATCTGTAGTACTCGCTTTAGTATCACTTGACTGGCTCTCAAGCTCACCCTGTGCTCGGACTCCCTCCTATCTAGGATGTGCCCTCTGCTGTCCGTAGACTGGTCTAGCTGTGAGTATCCGCTGGATGTTTTACCTGATTGCGGTCAGCCGGTCGGATGTTGGCGATATGAGTGTCTGCGCGGGTGGCGTGAACCAGGTATGATGAGGCAGGATTTTCCGCGGCACAGTGCTGTTGTTATCCCCAGGCGCAAGGCTCCGGTCCGGTCAGAGAGCCTCTGTGCAGTCGGTTGATCCCTCATTCTAGTGTGGTGTGTTCACCAAAGTTAGGTTAGGCACTTGTGAAATGGCGGCAGGCTCCGCTCTGTTTTAGGCCTCTCCACGCACCTTGTTAGTAAAGGGTTTCACACTGCTCAGATAAGTCACAGATTTAGTAGTTTAGTTCACGCAGTTCTCAGGAGCTATTGCTATATTTTCCCAAGTTCTGACACGCTGTGGGTTACTTTCTACCTTTCATAAGGTTACTGAGGCTTCAGAGCTAACTTAAAATGCGGCCATCAGCTAGTGCGGCCAAGCTCCGCCCCCTATCTTTGAGACTTGAGCTAAATGCCCTTTTAAGGGCAATGCCCATCAAAATGCCCTTTTCAGAGCAATGGGGAGCTTAGTTTTTTTATAGTTAGAATTTTATTTGGGGGGTTGGTTGTGTGGGTTGTGGATTTTACTGTTGGGGGTGTGTGTGTATTTTTTTTAAAGGTAAAAGAGCTGATTTCTTTGGGGCAATGTCCCACAAAAGGCCCTTTTAAGGGCTATTGTTAGCTTAGTTTAGGTTTTTTTTTAATTTTGGGGGCTTTTTTATTTTGATAGGGCTCTTAGATTAGGTGACATTAGTTTAAATATCTTGTCATTTGTTTTTTATTTTCTCTAGTTTGTTTGTTTTTGTAATTTAGCTAATTGTATTTAATTTATTTAATTGTATTTAATTTAGGTAAGTTATTTAATTGTAGTGTAGTGTTAGGTGTTAGTGTAACTTAGGTTAGGTTTTATTTTACAGGTAAATTTGTATTCATTTTAGCTAGGTAGTTATTAAATAGTTAATAACTATTTACTAACTAATCTACCTACTTAAAATAAATACAAACTTGCCTGTAAAATAAAAATAAACCCTAAGCTAGCTACAATGTAACTATTAGTTATATTGTAGCTAGTTTAGTATAGAGACAAAAAGAAAAAAACAAAACAAAAAAAAAACGAGCGCAGCCACGACTCAAGGTAAAAGTTTTAATGCCTCCAAATTGCGCATACATACATATTGCACTTACAAGAGCTTAGATAAAAACAGGCGCCTCAATGTGGCAGATCATATAGGATTATTCAGTCCCGGTTCAGCTGTGACTTTTGCGTCTTCCTTGTAATTGAGCTGTCTCCGGTATACACCGTCAGTTATTGATCATCCAGCAGACGGACTTTGTTCTTTTAGTGACTGCTGCCTTGTGCCTTTTTCTTCTACGCGTTTCGTCCGACCTCTGCGAACTTTCTCAAGACTTGCAAACAAGGTATGAAGTTTTTCGCGGGGGTCCGTGATTTAAAAGTGGTAGCTCCACCCTATTGCTATCTTGTAGGCCAATCACATGTCCAGATTTCTCACACACCCCTCTGACCAAATACAGATTGGTATGCCGTAATAAGAATACAAAATTACAAAGTTAAAGCTGTTTGATACATTCAATATACATTTCATTATATTAACTAACATCCATATATTCTTTCTACTCAAAATTTATAAAAAGTCACATAATCAAAACACATCATTAAAATACTTAGAGTACCGTGTACTTCTGTATATGTTCCTATACTTATATTTCGTACGTTAAGAATGTTATACTATCATAACTCTATTTATTGATGTATATACATAATGTTAAAAATTCTATTGTATTACTTATTTTTAGGATGCTGCCATATCAAAATTGATTCTTCTTATTTTTAGACTGGCTGTCCTTCATATTACCTAATCCTCATATCTTTCTATTCACAGATATCTCTCCCTACTCTATATGTAGTTGTTAATGTGTAACCATTCCCCGTCTGAGTGCCTAGGGATCATATTGTCTACTCTTCCTATTGTTATACTTACAAATGCTTGTCCCGGCTCTATTTGTAATTGAGATTATACTATCACTCTCAATGTTTATTTAAACATTATAGTTCAGAGCATGAACGCCTGGAGATCGAGGTCAATATTTAACCCTTTGGGTGCTAAACTTTCTAATTGTTGTATCCATTTTGTTTCCTTCTTTCTCAAAGTTATGAGTCTCTGATGTGGATTTGACCCTGATGGTACAACTTCTAAAATACTAATTCGTAGGCTGGAGGGATCTTGCTTATGGTAGTATTTAAAGTGTTCAGACACACTATGTGTTTTCAACCCTATCTCAATATTATGAATATGTTCATAACATCTTCTCTTGATTTTGCGTTTTGTCCTTCCCACATAGATCCGCCCACATTTACATGTGAGCCCATAAATTACAAATGTGGATTGACAGGTACCCCTTGAGTTTATTAGTATTGACTTGGTGTGATTCCAATTATCCATAGATTCTCTGTTACTGATAATGGGACACATGCAGCAATTTTTCCTGCCACATCTGTATGTCCCCGGTTTTCTAGAGACCCACTGTTGCAAGGTTCCTAGGGGCAGGGTTTCTTCAAAAAGTACTGCATAAACATTGGGGGATATTAAGAGCTGACCCAATCCTAAAAGAGGTAATAGAAGACAAACCAAATATAGTCTTTAAGAAAAATAAGAATTTAAAGAATATCTTAGCCCCGTCTAAATTAAGAAGCCCAGAAATAGGGATAAGTAGTAAGCCAGGAACCTTGCAACAGTGGGTCTCTAGAAAACCGGGGACATACAGATGTGGCAGGAAAAATTGCTGCATGTGTCCCATTATCAGTAACAGAGAATCTATGGATAATTGGAATCACACCAAGTCAATACTAATAAACTCAAGGGGTACCTGTCAATCCACATTTGTAATTTATGGGCTCACATGTAAATGTGGGCGGATCTATGTGGGAAGGACAAAACGCAAAATCAAGAGAAGATGTTATGAACAAATTCATAATATTGAGATAGGGTTGAAAACACATAGTGTGTCTGAACACTTTAAATACTACCATAAGCAAGATCCCTCCAGCCTACGAATTAGTATTTTAGAAGTTGTACCATCAGGGTCAAATCCACATCAGAGACTCATAACTTTGAGAAAGAAGGAAACAAAATGGATACAACAATTAGAAAGTTTAGCACCCAAAGGGTTAAATATTGACCTCGATCTCCAGGCGTTCATGCTCTGAACTATAATGTTTAAATAAACATTGAGAGTGATAGTATAATCTCAATTACAAATAGAGCCGGGACAAGCATTTGTAAGTATAACAATAGGAAGAGTAGACAATATGATCCCTAGGCACTCAGACGGGGAATGGTTACACATTAACAACTACATATAGAGTAGGGAGAGATATCTGTGAATAGAAAGATATGAGGATTAGGTAATATGAAGGACAGCCAGTCTAAAAATAAGAAGAATCAATTTTGATATGGCAGCATCCTAAAAATAAGTAATACAATAGAATTTTTAACATTATGTATATACATCAATAAATAGAGTTATGATAGTATAACATTCTTAACGTACGAAATATAAGTATAGGAACATATACAGAAGTACACGGTACTCTAAGTATTTTAATGATGTGTTTTGATTATGTGACTTTTTATAAATTTTGAGTAGAAAGAATATATGGATGTTAGTTAATATAATGAAATGTATATTGAATGTATCAAACAGCTTTAACTTTGTAATTTTGTATTCTTATTACGGCATACCAATCTGTATTTGGTCAGAGGGGTGTGTGAGAAATCTGGACATGTGATTGGCCTACAAGATAGCAATAGGGTGGAGCTACCACTTTTAAATCACGGACCCCCGCGAAAAACTTCATACCTTGTTTGCAAGTCTTGAGAAAGTTCGCAGAGGTCGGACGAAACGCGTAGAAGAAAAAGGCACAAGGCAGCAGTCACTAAAAGAACAAAGTCCGTCTGCTGGATGATCAATAACTGACGGTGTATACCGGAGACAGCTCAATTACAAGGAAGACGCAAAAGTCACAGCTGAACCGGGACTGAATAATCCTATATGATCTGCCACATTGAGGCGCCTGTTTTTATCTAAGCTCTTGTAAGTGCAATATGTATGTATGCGCAATTTGGAGGCATTAAAACTTTTACCTTGAGTCGTGGCTGCGCTCGTTTTTCTTTTTGTCTCTATAGTGATTCCGTAGTCTGACACACTCCTTAGTGGTCAGTGAATTGTGCAGCAGCGCCACGCTCAGAACATAACGGAGGATACCGGCATCGAAGAAAGAATCAAAGGAATTCAAAGAAAACGTTTTATCATACTCCGGGAGGCATAAAGGTACAGGTAAATCGGTATTGTCACATTGAGTATGTACTATTCTTAAGATCAGAAACGATTGGTTAATCGGTGTGACAGTCTCATCTCAGGTATATACAAATTTTAATCAGTGTTTTGTATATCTTTTATAAACAAAGTTATTTGGGTATTAATACAATATAATTTACACTGAAGTAAATCGAGATACAAAGGTTGAAGTAAGCGCTGTATTTTTAAGAATTAGTGTGTAGCTAGTTTAGGGTTTATTTTATAGGTAGGTATTTAGTTTTAAATACATATATAATTTAGTTAATGATAGTAATTTTATTTAGATTTATTTAAATTATATATTTTAATTATACATAAATTTTGTTTCCCCATAGGAATCAATTGGGCTGCGTTACTGAGTTTTACGCTGCTTTTTTGCAGGTGTTAGACTTTTTCTCAGCCGGCTCTCCCCATTGATGTCTATGGGGAAATCGTGCACGAGCACGTATAACCAGCTCACCGCTCACTTAAGCAGTGCTGGTATTGGAGTGCAGTGTGGAGCGCAATTTTGCTCTACGCTCACTTCTTGCCTGTTAACGCTGGGTTTGTAAAAACCTGTAATACCAGCGCTGTAAGGAAGTGAGCGGTGAGAAAAAACTGCAAGTTAGCAACGCACCCCTCATAACGCAAGATTCGTAATCTTGGCGTAAGCTAGCTATATAACTAATAGTTATATTGTAGCTAGCTTAGGTTTTATTTTTATTTCACAGGTAAGTTTTTATTTATTTTAACTAGGTAGACTAGTTAGTAAATAGTTATAAACTATTTCCTAACTACCTAGTTAAAATAAATACAAAGTTACCTGTAAAATAAAACCTAACCTGCCTTACACTAAAAACTAACATTACAATAAAATGAAATAAATTAAATTAATAAAATACAATCTACAAAATTACAAAAAAAAAAACCAGTAAATTACAAAAAAACTAAATTAACAAAAATAAAAACGAATTACTCCTAATCTAATAGCCCTATAAAAATAAAAAAGCCCTAGCCTACACTAAACTGCCAATGGCCCTTAAAAAAGCCTTTTACGGGGCATTGCCCCAAAGAAATCAGCTGTTTTACCTGTAAATAAAAATACAAACACCCCAAACAGGGGTGTTTTTATTTATTTTACAGGTAAAAGAGCTGATTTCTTTGGGGCAATGTCCCGTAAAAGGCCCTTTTAAGGGCCATTGGTAGTTTAGTGTAGGCTGGGGGGGGGGTATTTTGGGGGGGCTTTTTTATTTTGATAGGGCTATTAGATTAGGAGTAATTCGTTTTTATTTTTGATAATTTCGTTTTTTCATTTTTTGTAATTTAGCGTTTATTTTTTTTGTAAGTTAGAAAATTGTATTTTAATAATTTAATTTATTTTTTTGTAATGTTAGATTTTAGTGTAAGGCAGGTTAGGTTTTATTTTACAGGTAACTTTGTATTTATTTTAACTAGGTAGCTAGTAAATAGTTAATAACTATTTACTAACTAGTCTACCGATTTAAAATAAATACAAACTTACCTGTGAAATAAAAATAAAACCTAACGCCTAGATTTAGAGTTTTGTCGGTAACGACCCGCGTAGCTAACGCTGGCTTTTTTCTGGCCGCACGTTTTAAATACCTCTGGTATTGAGAGTTCACAGAATGGCTGCATTAGACTCCAAAAAGGGAGCGTACAGGCATATTTACCGCCACTGCAACTCTCGATACCAGAGTTGCTTACGGACGCGGCCAGCTTGAAAAACGTGCTCGTGCACGATTCCCCCATAGAAAACAATGGAGCTGTTTGAGCTGAAAAAAACCTAACACCTGCAAAAAAGCCGCGTTCAGCTCCTAACGCAGCCCCATTGTTTGCTATGGGGAAACACTTCCTACGTCTGCACCTAACACCCTAACATGAACCCCGAGTCTAAACACCCCTAACCTTACACTTATTAACCCCTATTCTGCCGCCCCCGCTATCGCTGACCCCTGCATATTATTATTAACCCCTAATCTGCCGCTCCGTAAACCGCCGCTACTTACATTATCCCTATGTACCCCTAATCTGCTGTCCCTAACACCGCCGACCCCTATATTATATTTATTAACCCCTAATCTGCCCCCCACAATGTCGCCTCCACCTAACTACACTTATTTACCCCTAATCTGCCGAGCGGACCGCACCGCTATTATAATAAAGTTATTAACCCCTAATCCGCCTCACTAACCCTATAATAAATAGTATTAACCCCTAATCTGCCCTCCCAAACATCGCCGACACCTAACTTCAAACATTAACCCCTAATCTGCCGACTGGAGCTCACCGCTATTCTAATAAATGTATTAACCCCTAAAGCTAAGTCTAACCCTAACACTAACACCCCCCTAAATTAAATATAATTTACATCTAACGAAATTAATTAACTCTTATTAAATAAATTATTCCTATTTAAATCTAAATACTTACCTGTAAAATAAACCCTAATATAGATACAACATAAATTATAATTATATTATAGCTATTTTAGGATTAATATTTATTTTACAGGCAACTTTGTATTTATTTTAACCAGGTACAATAGCTATTAAATAGTTAAGAACTATTTAATAGCTAAAATAGTTAAAATAATTACAAAATTACCTGTAAAATAAATCCTAACCTAAGTTACAATTAAACCTAACATTACACTATCAATAGATTAATTAAATAAACTACCTACAATTATCTACAATTAAACCTAACACTACACTATCAATAAATTAATTAAATACAATACCTACAATTATCTACAATTAAACCTAACACTACACTATCAATAAATTATTTAAATAAAATATCTACAAATAACTACAATGAAATAAACTAACTAAAGTACAAAAAATAAAAAAGAACTAAGTAACAAAAAATAAAAAAATATTTACAAACATTAGAAAAATATTACAACAATTTTAAACTAATTACACCTACTCTAAGCCCCCTAATAAAATAACAAAGACCCCCAAAATAAAAAATGCCCTACCCTATTCTAAATTAAAAAAGTTCAAAGCTCTTTTACCTTACCAGCCCTGAACAGGGCCCTTTGCGGGGCATGCCCCAAGAAATTCAGCTCTTTTGCCTGTAAAAAAACCACATACAATACCCCCCCCCAACATTACAACCCACCACCCACATACCCCTAATCTAACCCAAACCCCCCTTAAATAAACCTAACACTAAACCCCTAAAGATCTTCCTACCTTATCTTCACCATACCAGGTTCACCGATCGGTCCTCGGAAGTGTTGATCCAAGCCCAAGCGGGGGGCTGAAGAGTGACGTCCATCCTCGGGCTGAAGTCTGGATCCAAGCGGCGGCTGAAGAAATCCATCATCGGGCTGAAGTCGGAAGTCCATCATCGGGATGAAGTCTTCTATCAAGCCGCATCTTCAATCTTCTTTCTTCTGGAGCGGAGCGGAACCATCTTCTTCCAAGCCGACGCGGAACATCCTCTTCAACCGACGACTAGACGACGAATGACGGTTCCTTTAAATGACGTCATCCAAGATGGCGTCCCTCGAATTCCGATTGGCTGATAGGATTCTATCAGCCAATCGGAATTAAGGTAGGAATATTCTGATTGGCTGATGGAATCAGCCAATCAGAATCAAGTTCAATCCGATTGGCTGATCCAATCAGCCAATCAGATTGAGCTCGCATTCTATTGGCTGTTCTGATCAGCCAATCATAATATTCCTACCTTAATTCCGATTGGCTGATAGAATCCTATCAGCCAATCGGAATTCGAGGGACGCCATCTTGGATGATGTCATTTAAAGGAACCGTCATTCGTCGTCTAGTCGTCAGTTGAAGAGGATGTTCCGCGTCGGCTTGGAAGAAGATGGTTCCGCTCCACTCCAGAAGAAAGAAGATTGAAGATGCGGCTTGATAGAAGACTTCATCCCGATGATGGACTTCCGACTTCAGCCCGATGATGGATTTCTTCAGCCGCCACTTGGATCCAGACTTCAGCCCGAGGATGGACGTCACTCTTCAGCCCCCCACTTGGGCTTGGATCAACACTTCCGAGGACCGATCGGTGAACCTGGTATGGTGAAGATAAGGTAGGAAGATCTTCAGGGGCTTAGTGTTAGGTTTATTTAAGGGGGGTTTGGGTTAGATTAGGGGTATGTGGGTGGTGGGTTGTAATGTTGGGGGGGGGTATTGTATGTGTTTTTTTTACAGGCAAAAGAGCTGAATTTCTTGGGGCATGCCCCGCAAAGGGCCCTGTTCAGGGCTGGTAAGGTAAAAGAGCTTTGAACTTTTTTAATTTAGAATAGGGTAGGGCATTTTTTATTTTGAGAGGCTTTGTTATTTTATTAGGGGGCTTAGAGTAGGTGTAATTAGTTTAAAATTGTTGTAATATTTTTCTAATGTTTGTAAATATTTTTTTATTTTTTGTAACTTAGTTCTTTTTTATTTTTTGTACTTTAGTTAGTTTATTTCATTGTAGTTATTTGTAGATATTTTATTTAAATAATTTATTGATAGTGTAGTGTTAGGTTTAATTGTAGATAATTGTAGGTAGTTTATTTAATTAATTTATTGATAGTGTAGTGTTAGGTTTAATTGTAACTTAGGTTAGGATTTATTTTACAGGTAATTTTGTAATTATTTTAACTATTTTAGCTATTAAATAGTTATTAACTATTTAATAGCTATTGTACCTGGTTAAAATAAATACAAAGTTGCCTGTAAAATAAATATTAATCCTAAAATAGCTATAATATAATTATAATTTATGTTGTAGCTATATTAGGGTTTATTTTACAGGTAAGTATTTAGCTTTAAATAGGAATAATGTATTTCATAAGAGTTAATTTATTTCGTTAGAATAAAATTATATTTAATTTAGGGGGGTGTTAGGGTTAGGGTTAAAATTAGCTTTAGGGGTTAAAAAATTTATTAGAGTAGCAGTGAGCTCCGATCGGCAGATTAGGGGTTAATACTTGAAGTTAGGTGTCGGCGATGTTAGGGAGGGCAGATTAGGGGTTAATACTATTTATTATAGGGTTATTGAGGCTGGAGTGAGGCGGATTAGGGGTTAATAACTTTATTATAGTAGCGGTGAGATCCGCTCGGCAGATTAGGGGTTAATAAGTGTAGGCAGGTGGAGGCGACGTTGAGGGGGGCAGGTTAGGGGTTAATAAATATAATATAGGGGTCGGCGATGTTAGGGGCAGCAGATTAGGGGTACATAAGTATAACGTAGGTGGCGGTCGGCAGATTAGGGGTTAAAAAAAATTAATCGAGTGGCGGCGATGTGGGGGGACCTCGGTTTAGGGGTACATAGGTAGTTTATGGGTGTTAGTGTACTTTAGAGTACAGTAGTTAGGAGCTTTATAAACCGGCGTTAGCCCAGAAAGCTCTTAACTACTGTCTTTTTTCTGCGGCTGGAGTTTTGTCGATAGATTTCTAACGCTCACTTCAGCCACGACTCTAAATACTGGAGTTAGAAAGATCCCATTGAAAAGATAGGATACGCAATTGACGTAAGGGGATCTGCGGTATGGAAAAGTCGCGGCTGAAAAGTGAGCGTTAGACCCTTTCCTGACTGACTCCAAATACCGGCGGTAGCCTAAAACCAGCGTTAGGAGCCTCTAACGCTGGTTTTCACGGCTACCGCCAAACTAAATCTAGGCCTAAGATAGCTACTAAATAACTATTAGTTATTTTGTAGCTAGCTTAGGTTTTTTTTTACAGGTAAATTTGTATTTAGTTTTAAATAGGAATTATTTAGGTAATAATTGTAAGGTTTATTTAGATTTATTTTAATTATATTTGTTAGGGGTGTTAGATTTAAGCTTAGGGTTAGGTTTAGGGGTTAATAACTTCAGTATAGTGGCGGCGACATTGGGGGCGGCAGATTAGGGGTTAATAACTGTAATGTAGGTGGTGGCGATGTTAGGGACAGCAGATTAGGGGTTAATAACTGTAATGTAGGTAGCGGCGATGTTAGGGGCAGCAGATTAGGGGTTAATAACTGTATGTAGGTAATAGCGATGTTAGGGGCAGCAGATTAGGGGTTAATAAGTGTAATGTAAGTGGCAGGGATGTTAGGGGCAGCAGATTAGGGGTGTTTAGACGTGGGGTTTATGTTAGAGTGTTAGGTTTAAACTTAACTTTTTCTTTTTCCCCATAGACATTAATGGGGCTGCGTTACGGAGCTTTTGTTTCCGCGATTGCAGGTGTTAAAGCAGCGCTTGATTTCGGTGCGGTATGGAGTTCAATGCCACCATATTGCCCGCACAAGCCTGCTTTTTTAAAACCGATAATAGCAGTGCTATAGGGAGGTTTTACAACCACTGCTTCTTAAGTTTCCGGCGAGCCTAGGTCTTGTTTCCCTATACCTGCCATTCCTGTAGTCCTACACCTTTAATCTTTCCCAGTCCTGTTTCCAATATTGACTCTCTGAACTCAGTCAAGTTCCTGGTTATGCTTATTGACTCACTTCTTGGCTTTGATGTTGTTTTTCTTGGAATTCTGATTATGATGAACCTTACTCCAAACTTTATGCATATCTTCTAGGTTTCCTGACTTTTTTGTGGTTGGTAAAATGTATTAGATTTTTTTTAAAAAGTTTTTATTGAGGTTTATATTAATGTACAACAAATAAATACAAAATTATATACAACAGAAAAATAACTCATGACACCATAAATCTATAGCAAAATAGTGTTAAGGTGTGGTTGACAAAATCACACCTAATGATAACTAGTGGCCACTCTTGGGCTACCAAAAATAAATCTATAATAGAAAGGGGCATTTTAAGGGATGAGACAAAAGGGTCACATTTGGACCCTATGATCATAATAACCTGATGTCAATTGGAGCGAATCATTAGAATTGGTAAAAAAAATGTAAAATTATTTTTTATTAAAGAAACACAGGTACAGCTATACAAATGTATGCATAAACAGAGTACACTTATAGACATTCACAATGCACATTTGAAATAAGCATTACCTATATCAATGGTTTCAGTACAGTTATTACCGCTGGTATCACAGAAGGGCTGCGGACTGTGTTTCCATTTTCTATATATAGCAAACCATATAGTCCTCCGATAATGCTCAAAACAAAGAGATTTTTGTAAGAGGAGCCTTATCAGGTTAGCTAGACATCAGTTCATGTGTAACCCGTTTTTCTTAATTTTTTTTTTGAAAATAAATTTTTATTTAGTTTAAACAATACAAATGACATCTGGAGACTCGCAGGACCCCTACACATATGAATACGCATCAAGTGTGCCAATGCATAAATTTAACAACACATGTCATATAAATACAACAATCTCTCTAACTTATGAGAATGAACAATAATAAAATAATAAAATAGGTGGTGAGCAATTATGCTCGAACACAAAAGTATAGTCGATCACAACTTAGTCATGTGGGGGGGGGAAGAAGGAAGAGCACTGATATGGGAAAAGGGAGGGGAAGGGGCGTTTCAGTTAGTCCTCTTTACTTAAGGTATGTCAAGACCTCTCATTTCTTAACCAGTGGTTTCCATAAAGTGTCATGTTTGTCCATCCAGTCAGACCAGGCCATTTCAAATAAGTCCACTTTATCTAGGTTATAGTATATGTCTTTTTCCATCGTGTGCAGATAGGCCATAGTATCTATGATCTCAGACCATCGTGGGGGAAGCTCTTTCTTCCAAGACCTCGCAATGTTAGTTTTGACAGAAGATAGGAGATATACGCATTATATCTTCTGATGTATAGGAAGGGTATGTAAATTTAGGTGGAGGAGCGCCGTAGCTGGGCTTTTAGGTACCGTAATCCTAACTACAGACAGAGTGTGAAAACATAAGTTCCATAAGGGTTTGATTTTTGGGCACTCCCACCATATGTGGAGCATATCCCCCTGAAGGCCGCACTGCCTCCAACATAGAGGGGAGGTCTGGGGGAACATTTTAGATAATCGCGTGGGGACCAAATACCATTGAGTTATGACTTTATAATAGGTTTCAAACATTGTTATGCAGTGTAATGTTTTTTTAGTTAGCGTGATGGACTTTTGCCAGTCATTTACAGAAATGTGGGTATGAAGTGAAGTGTTCCATCTAAGTAAATGCAGTGCCAGTTCAGGTGGTATGGTACCATCAATTAGGCCATAGTGTCTCAATAGAGGTTTAATCAGTCTGTATCCCCTTTGCCAGATGGACTCCCATGGGGTTAGTGGGACGGGTAGCATCGAGGAGAAATCCCCAACTAGTGAGGAAACTCTTAATTCTAGTAAGTTCAAAGTGAAGGAAGGGCGGGATATTTTCGAGAGGTGCGACTTTGGCCAACAAGATAAAGCCATCTTGGCTGGACCCTGACCAAAAGTCTGATACTTGTTTAACTCCTAATTGCACCCACGTGTTAGGGTGTGTTTCCACTAGACCCGTAAGAAGGCCCGGGACCGATGTAATTGGGGAGGGGTGGGGTGCAATCAACTTGCGTTGTCGAATCCTGTCCCAAACAGACAGACATTCTAGTATTACGTGGTTAGTTATGCCCAGAGTTCTGCGGCTATGGGCTGGGGTCCAGATTAGGTCTTTGAGAAAGATATTATATGGCAGTGAAGCCTGTTCAATATCTCTCCATCTATCTCGAGCCTGAAGCACCCCCCATTGGGATATATGCGTTAGCATAGCCCCTTCATAGTATTTAACTATGGATGGGGAGGCCAACCCTCCGAGGTGGATAGGAAATTGTAGGGTTCTATGGGCAACTCTGGGACTCTTTCCCTGCCAAATAAACTTTGTACATTCACTTTGAAATTGTAATAAAAGGTGGGTAGGTATCCTGATTGGGAGACACCGAAAAAGGTAAGTAAGCCTAGGGAGGAAAGACATTTTAAGAGAAGCTATGCCCATCCAGGATATAGACTTATGGTCCCATTCATGTTTAAGAGTGCGTAGATCTGCCAATAAAGGGAGATAGCTGTCTTTAACCATCTGCATTAGACTATTAGAGATCTTAACTCCGAGGTGGGTGACCTCCTTGTTTGACCACTTAAAGCTGAATTTATGTTGCAGATCCAGAATATAACCTTCCGGGTACCCCCACCAATATATCTCTGTTTTAGGTGCATTCAGTTTGTAAAAAGAGAGGATGCCGAAGACTTCCAAGATCTCCATGAGTTTGGGGATTGTACGAAGCGGATCTGCTGAAAATACAGTAACATCGTCGGCAAAAAGAGCGATTTTATGCTTGGATCCAGACAACGTAATTCCCTCAAGACCCACATGAGACCGTATTTTTTCTGCTAGAGGCTCGATGGCAAGGGCAAACAATAACGGGGAGAGTGGGCAACCCTGCCTCATCCCATTAGAAATTGAGAATGGGTCAGATTGGAAACCTAAACCCCTAACCACTGCCGTCGGCTTGGAATATAAGGCTTGTACCGCAAGACACGTGTCAGAGGGAAACTTGAAGGCTCTCAACGTCTCCCAAAGATAGGCCCATCGAACCCAATCAAAAGCCTTCTCAGCATCTAAAGGGATAACCGAGAAAGGCTTGTTCATTCTTGTCGACTCACACACATTAATAAGATGCCTTGTATTATCTGGGCCCTCTCTATTGTATATAAATCCTACCTGGTCCAGATTGATTAAGCTGGGTAAAAGTTTACGAATACGATTGGCCAACAATTTTGAATAGATTTTGATGTCTGTATTAATCAATGAGATGGGCCTGTAATTAAGGCATAAGGAGGGGTCTTTGTCTGGCTTGGGGATCATGACAATGCTGGCTTCTAGGAATTCTTGCTTAAAGTTACCTTCCTGTCTCACTAAGCTAAAAAACCTTAGAAGCAGCGGCGTCAACTCTTGACAGTAGGTCTTATAGAATTGTGCAGAGAATCCATCCGGCCCAGGGGCCTTGAAGGGTTTCAGATGCTTGATTACTTGTTTAAGTTCAAGCAGCGTGAATGGGCTGGTCAATGACTCTTGTTATTCCGACGTTAAGGTCGAAAGATCCAGAGAGGTAAGAAACTGTCTAACATGTTGTATGGGGGCAGGAAAGTTATTTTCATGTTTTTCAATATTATATAATTTGGAGTAATAATCTGCGAAACATTCCCCGATCAATGAGGGTAGTCTGATCACCTTGTTGTTGTATTGTATTCGGTGAACTCGAGACACCTCATTCCTATGACGTAATTTATGGGCTAGCATAGTATCTACTCTATTGCCTTTATGATAAAATAACTGCCTAAGCTTTGTGAGAGTTTCCTGAGTGCGGCGCAATTCTAATTGGTTAATGTGTGCCTGAATGGCCGAAATCTGTGCTAGCCGTTCGTCTGTAATGTTGGCCCAACGTTCTAAGTTTGCAATGGGCTTGGGCCAGAGAGAGATCCGCCAGCTTTCTAAGGCGGTCTTGCTTACGAATGATGTACCCCCTAATTACGGCTTTAATGGCCCCCCACAGTGTGTTGTCTGCAGTCTGACCGTTGTTGTTATGTTGGATGATTTCAATGATATCTCTGCGTAAAAATGTTGCGAGGTAAGGACCACTTGCCTTTGTTTAGGTGGTGGTCACTAGGTCGTAAATCAGCAAGGACTGGATCATGGTCTGACCATGAGAAGAGGGAAATGCTAGTGTGAAAAACTGAGTCTAGTGTTGCTGCTGAACAGAATATGTGGTCTAATCTGGAATAGTTTTTGTGCGTGTGTGAATAATGGGTGTAATCCCTGTCTGTCGTGTGCAGCGACCTCCACATATCAAAGTAACCAAATTCTGACATAATGTTTTGAACCTTGTGGAAAGCAGGCTCAATTGGGGGTGAACTTTAGTCGGGGTCAGAGTTTTACGGTCCAATTTAGTATCCCAAATCATATTAAAATTTCCTGCCAGAAGAACCCTACCTTGTCTGTGTTGGTCTACTATCTGTAGAATTTTCCTAAGATACGCTGGTTGTTGGGAGTTGGGCAGGTATATTGAGACCAAGATGTGCAGGACATGGTCTAGCTTACAGACTAAAAGTGTAAACCTGGCTTGGGGGTCTCTTATTACCAGTATTTGTTCAAAAGCTATCATTTTATGAATCATTACTGCTGTTCCTCTGGCTTTCTTTGTGAATGGAGAGTATTCTAAAGTCGTGTAAGAACGTGAATAAAATCTGTGGGGAGTGTCTATCTGCCAATGGGTTTCCTGTAAAAATACAAGATCCGGGTTATGAAACTTGAGCATACGGGTAAGTAGACTACGTTTAAAGGGGGAGTTAAGGCCTCTGGAATTATGTGTGAGGATTCTAAGGTGATTCATTCTCTAGTTCTATTCCTGAAGTGGAAGAAGATAAAAGGGGAGGGAGGAGGAAGAAACAAGTCAATGTCCTAACAAGTGGCGATCTCCAATTGGGGGGGGGGAAGGGAGTTGGAAGGGGAGGGGAAGTCAAGTAGCACTTAAGTCAGAAGGATGTATCAACAATATGAGGTGGAAATAGTCCACCTGGGTGGAACCCTGGCGTGGGCTACCCTGTATGGGGGGGGGAGCTAAAATTAGAGCTATGGGTGCGGGAGCCAGAAGCTCCAGCCCCACTCCGTGAACAAAGTGAGCTAAACACATCATGGATAATCAACATTCATCAACCAGTAGGGCCTCTTGTGAGGCATCAACAAACCTTTCATCAACCATATATAGATAATTATTGTAAACAAAGTTAACCATTAAACTCGTCTGTCGAAATGGAGAAATAAAACATTTAGTAATGTACCAACCCTGCTCCTGGGCATATAAAGCATTACAGCGAACATTAAGGGAAAGAACCCCTATCAACCTGATTAGGACTGTACATTAGAATATGGCTCTGATAACTATTTCTCCAAGTGGCCCTGAAATCTCCATGTCAATGTCCCATATTACATGGAAAATGTCAGAGAATACCGGGGAGAAAACCAGGTTGTCAGTATTAGTTTCAGAGTCAAGGAGATTCAGTATGTGGACTATGAGAGTCCCGAATCTGCTGGGTTTTCAGCCTCTTAGGTCTCTGATCTTTGGCAGACCATTTAGGGGCGGTGACCCTTAACTTCGAGATGGAAGAGGGGGGTTCCCTCACCTCATCAGTCATGAGACCCCACTGTGTGAGGAGAGCGGTCCCCTGAGGTAGTGAGGACACCGTGTATGATTTGTTGTCTTTTGTTATTATCAATTTTGTAGGGTATCCCCACCTATACTTGATACTCGTCTTCCGAAGAATTAGAGTAACCGGTTGGAAATATCTTCTATGCTGCAAGGTATGCGCTGAGAGATCGGGCAGCAACTGAATGTCTTTAAACCTTTCCGAAAGTTGTGGTTTACGAAAGGCAGCCTGCATAAGTCTATCTTTGAATAGAAAACTATGGAAGCAAACAATGACGTCCCTCGGTTTCTCTTGTGAAACAGTTCGCGGATGCAGGGCTCTATGTGCCCTTTCCATGGTGTCAGTCATCCCTTCCGTTGGGCCAAGGAGATCCTTGTAGAGGTCTTTTAGAAAGTTTTGTAAATCAGCAGGTTGCACATCCTCCGGAATCCCCCTAAACCTAACATTATTTCTGCGGGCTCTATCTTCTACATCAGCGAGCTTGATCTCCAGCTGGTTTATCTGTTCGGCTAGGGATTCTGAGTACGCCAAGAGGTTTGTCTGGTCTGTGGCTATATCATCCTGCTTTCTCTCCAAGGAGTCTACTCGCTCTCCAATTTCTGAGATGTCCTTTCGAAATTCAGCGTGACTTTGCTGGATCTCCTTAGTTATGGAATGGGTTTGATTTGCAAGCATTTTTTTAAGGGTGGCTTCCATGATAAAATGTTTATGCTTAGCAGTTGGCATATTATCAGGCAGAGAACCATCACCCACTGATTCAGAATCACTCTGAACATCATTTGATTTTCCTAAGTGCTCTTTGGAAGGTTGTGTAAAGTGATCCAAAACTGTTTTTTTCACAGATCCAGGAGTCTTCAGGTGTCTTCGAGAGGTGTGAGGAATTTTCGTATGAAATGTGGGTGACTAATGCTGAACAACCACCCAGACAGTAGGGATTGTGAATGAGGCTCTGAAACCCCTCTGGTTGACAGAAAAGAAAGAAAGAGTTCACATATACATGTACATTAATTTGTGGAGCAGGGCTGGGTGGCCTCTCCTGACCCCTATCTCCCCATGACCGCACTCATAGAGTGAAAATACACCCTTCAGAACTTAACATGTGTCTGAAAGTACTGGGTCAAGTGGAGAAAGGGGGCCAAGCCGACGCCACAAGCAAGATTACAAGTTTCTGCCTAGCCCCTCACCTTGGGGAACTTAAGGATACGACCCAAGGGAAGGGAGAAGGAAATTGGAAGTGACCCACCCAGACAAGCTGGGTGGGAGTGGGAAGGTGAGGGGTAATCACATAAAGGTTACACTTATATGATCTCAAATAAATGGTGTAAATGATCTGAAGTCACACAGGTTGGTCCTGGTGAGTAGGCTAATATCGCGCTGAATAGGTAGTACTGACCAACCTTCAGGTTACCAGATATCTCCAGGCACGATAATAGAGCCACTCAGCAAGCTTCAATATGCTCCCTCTAGACTCAGGGAAATGGGTATACGACCCGAAGGAAGGGGGAAAGGAAGGTGGAAGTGACCAGCCCACGCAAGTGAGCCGGAAAGGGAGAGTCCCAAGGGGGCTGCTACAAAATTAACACACAATTTAAGCTTTCAGTAAATACTCAGGGTAAAGAGAATATGTGACGTGCAACCTATAATGCAAATTTGACAGTAGATTAATGTGACACTCCACTCTGAGTCAGCAGCCCAGAGACCACTAAGCTGACGCAGCAGCTAATAAAATATCCAAACAATGTAAAGACAGTATATCCCCTGGTGCAGCCTATTAAAAGGAAATACAGATAACAGTATGGGTGAAAAGGATGGGGTTTTAGGCGCTCTTAGGGGGGAATAAACCCCTTGATGTAAATTAAGCGCGGTGTGGGGACCGCTGGTAAACCTTATAGGGATTATATGCTGTGTAGGGGAGTCTAGTTGGGCATAAACAGGTCTAGGGAGTTGATGGAAGAGAAGTGTTGAAAAACTTGTTTTTAAGAATATGCAACAGTGAACCTGTGTCAAAAGAATGAGTTGTGAACAATCCAAGCAGGCTAGATATTACATATGAAACAAAAAATAGAACAACACTCCACTCTAGGGAAGGCCCTCAGAGGTACATAGGCTGACGCAGCAGCTACTATACAAAGTCCCCAAATGAACTACAGTGCAGCAGAGTCCTTCAAGAGGAAACTTAGATTACAGGTGGACCCTCTCACTTCTACTGTATAGGAGAAATCATTGGTCCCAGAGCTCAAAGTAACTCGGTGTGGGTGGATATAAGATATTCACATAAGTACCTGGGTAGGAGAAAGGGTAAAAGTTCCAGTAAGGGTTCCTGTAATGCGCCTCTTAACTGTTACTATAGGTTTTGGTAAATAGAGGCACACAGTGATACAGTTCTTTATTTAGTCTTGCTGAAATGCAGGGAATAAATTCATGTGCCTGAGGTGCTGTAGTGGCTCAGTATATACAAAGGGGGGCCCAATCTTGTTCCTGAGTAATATGTCTAAACCAGCGTTGGGCTATAACTTTTGGCTGGTAACTATGGTGGTTACAGGGAACAGTTATTAATTATATAGCCGGAACAAGAAATAGCCTAAAGGCTATGGTCTCACCCAAACAGACTTTGTTGGACGTCTCCTCAGTTCATCCTGGCACGTTGGAAGCCTGGACTGGGCAAAATCCCCAGCAAACAAGGGATCACACAAGGACCTCAGCTGCCCTGTTGGGCCCCACACAGGTCACTCTTAATCTGCGGGCCTTCTTGCTGGGACTGGAAGCGATCCAAGATGGCCGCAATTTGCACCAAATCAGCCTGTGCCGCACTATGCACTCTCCAGCAGCTCCTCACCTAGCGAGTCCTTGCACTCGCATCAGGGGTCGTTCCCCTTGCACTCCTGCTTCCAGGTTAGTCACTGCCTTCACCGGACAGGGCCGGCGCTGTTCCCTCTTATGGCCGCAGATCAGCCAGCTCTTCTGATCTTACAACAGCCGCCTGATGTTCCACAACAGCGGCACAGCACCTCACAGTCTGGTCTTCAGCTCCGGAGCGGATTCCCGACCCTCCGGAGCCCCAGGGGCTTAAATTCTGTGGTGTGGGCAAACAGGCTTACCCATTATCGGCAGACTGGGTCTGAGGCGTCCAAAGTGAGGTACTGTAACAGGGCCTTCCTAGGTCAAAAGGGTAAAGGAAGTCTCCTGTGTGTCCGAAGGGTGATTCAGAGTTCCTGCTGTATATTGGCCACCTATTTGACTAAATATTTTTTTAAATTAAGCACTTTCAGAGTTTAAAACACGGAGCTCCCAAAATGTGCTTCCACTCAGCACGGCAGTTAGCTCTGCCCCCCCTTATTTTTTTTTTTATATATACTAATAAACAAAACAACTTTATCAAACTAAATATATAATCTAAACACCTCCCCAATTGATCCGGAGCTTTCAGATGTATGTCATCCCCATTATATATATATATATATATATATATATATATATATATATATATATATATATATATATATATATATATATATAGGAGAAAGGACACAATATATGCTATCCAGTATTGCAGGATAAACCAGCTTATGCATTTGATTAGGCCATGAACCTGCATCAGCCCGAATATATTTTTACTAAAAGATGTGGATGAGGCTGAATTACAATGAGGTTAAACTGCGACTCTCTTGAATATGGGTGTCACTGCAAGAGACCACGTTATTGGGGACAACCAGGGTTCATATGAAATAACCATATTAGGATTTTAAACAAGGTGATGGAATTAATTGAAAATAAGTAACCATTTTCCACTAACATCTATGAGAATTAGAACCTCCCACTCTGTACCAACAGATGGCTGAAAGAGTATCATAAAGTTACCTACATATATTAAAGAATCTCTAATCTACGGAAATACATGTGAATCAGCTGATGCTGGCTGCCTGTAATGAGTACATTTTTGTGGATACGTATAGTTACAAGTCACCAGCTACCTTACATATATTGTCAATTAGGGAGCAACAACAAAAAATTTACACTAATAAAACTAAAACAAAAACACATGTGGAACAGCAACACACAACATGGCCAAGATTAAAACAAATTAGGGCATCTGCTGTCTAACAGAGCTACATACAAGATAGAATTGAACAGATATAGGCGGTTATTCCAAGATGCCAGGTATCTTACAATTTAAGCTATGTATACATTTGGGTTATTACAGTCATATTCTTCCGCCACCAAATTCCAGGGTATTACGGTTTAAATACAAAGTTTAGTAGTGTTTTGTAAGGCTGACAGATAATTAGGTAAATGTCCCCTAGCCAAGAGTGTGGGAGCAATATGCTGATTTCAATCTAGGGGCATATGAAATATGAATATGTTAGGATATCAGCAGGATAGGGAGACCTTAATGTGATGATAGTCATAGCTAGGATCCTATACAGCAGGATAGTATAATATACATAAAAGTGGGCAAAAAGTAATTTAAACTGAGAAGCAAGCATAGAGCATCATTATTGGGACAATAGTAAACATTAGGATCTAACATAAGAGAGACACACTAGTCTTTTTTTTTTTTTTTTTAAATGTAAGAGGTCATGAACAAATAGAAATGCATCCTGACAACAGACTATAGGTGCAGATAAGTAGTATGTCATAACAAAGGGGATAAACTGGGATCCAAAACAGTAAGCGATTCTTTGTTGACAATATATTCAAGTCCCAGAAAGGTTAGTTGAAGGATCTGAGCCCAAGCCTTAAATATTAACCTAGCGTTACAGCCTTTAAAACTCTCTATGTCCACAGGGTCAACGCAGGGTTCCTTATTTAGAACTAATGTAAGTCTGCACGGAAAACTGACAGCACCACCCCACTCATTTAATAAAATAACAAAGGGAGGCCATGTGCTTATTTTAAAACTCAGCGCTATGCTTGCCGAATCTGAAAGAGCCGGTTAGGTTTATAGAAGTGTGTCAGTCCAGGTGCCATAAAAGCCAGCTCACTGACAATCCTCCCGATTTCCTTCATCTGCAGGCAGCCAGAAATACAGAGAAACGGTGGCCCTGCAACAAGTGAGTAGGGTCAGGTGGATAGATTACCCGATTTCAACACGGGTCAGAGTTAGGTAGCCACACTTTAAAGGAACGCAACCTGTTTGCGTGGGGCGACAACCGCCATGCTGGTTTCCGTCCAGGTGTGCCATTTGTATGACAAGAGGCCTGCCCATTTCAGAATTGTTAGTTCCCCGTGCAGACATATTGTGGGCTCTGCAGGCAGAGAGGCTATCCCGGTTCAGTACAAAATCCAGGTCCGTCACTGGGTGTACTAGAAATTATATCTGTGGTCCCACCTCCGGTACCCCATTTGGCGAGAAAGTTGTGCTGCAGGTATTTGCTTTGGGCTCCACTACTGCCCCTCTCCCCTGCAAAGGTTCTGAAGCTACGTAGGTATCATCCGCTTGCAGATGCGAGGTGGGGTTAGCTATTGCAATCTGAGAGGCAAGGCTGCTAGCTAGTGTCTTCTGCCGGAAAGGTTGTTCCTGTACTTTCATTACTGCGCACAAATCAGAGCAGGAAAGCAACACGCAGTCTAGTTTAGACAGGAGCACAGCTTTTAATTTCAGCCAGGATGAGGGAGTCGGTGCAGCGGTCTTTAATGATATGTAACTCCATTTTTTAATATTTTATTAAAAACAGGAGTAGCTATGGGAGACACGGTGGTGATATTCCCGCCACTGAGTCAAACGGCTTATTTTCTTCCTTCTCCGTGGCCAAGGGATGGTATACCTTGATCCCAGTGAGTTCCCGGACACAGATATTGTCAAGGGAAAAGAGGATGGCGAGATCTACAGCCACTTCAACTCTAAGCTGAACGGAGCTTCAGGAGCCTGTGGCCATCTTGGATCGCCGCCCACTGGAAGTCCCACTTTTTGTAATTTTTAATAATTTTATTTAAAAAAAAATTAATTAAAAATCCTTGTTTTTGAAATAATGCTGACTTTTGGAATTCCAGATTTGGGGATTTGTACCTGTAAAGGAAAAATAGTTACTGTATATACTATTGACCCAATTCTCAGTATTTCATGTGCTGAAACACCTGGTTTTTAAAGTTGTCAGATCAACAATAGGGTATTTAAGGAGCAATCTGCGGTGCCTCATCATTTATAAAAATGTAATAACTGAACAGTTATGCAAAATATACAACTACAAGACAACACATAACATCAGAGCAATAATAATACACAACATTAGTAATAACAATCCTAAAACCCTTAAAATACTGAGCAGGGTGTATATGTAAAGAGTTAATAAGATAAAATATACAAGTTTATTCTCTTTGCTTCAACTAATTTACTAGAACTGCTAATCTGGCACAGATGTTTATATTCTGTTTGGTTTCTTGACATAAGACCCACACTTCAGACCAGATATTCCTGTTCCTATTATGAATGGGCAAAATTACAAGTTTTGCGTTATGGTGCAGTATGGCTATACCGCTGAAAAATTGGCCATTGCACGCTGAATGGACAGGTCTCCCGTATTACAAGTCGCTGCGGTATAGCTATAATGCAAGCTTTTTAGCCTTAACGCAACTCTCCATTCCTCACTCAAACAATTACTTTTGAGTGCGGGATTTTCATAGTGCCATATTACAGATTGTGCGGTCCGGCTAAAATGTTTGCGTTATGAACTATACCGCGATCTGAGACCAGTAGTTATGGATTTTGCAAAACAAAAATGTTTCACAAAACTCATAACTAAAATGTTACAAAGTACACTAACACCCATAAACTAGACTATTAACCCCTAAACCGCCACTCTCCCGCATCGCAAATACTATATTAAACTTATTAACCCCTAATCCTCCGTCCCCACTCATCGCCAACACTAAATAAACCCTTTAACCCCTAAATCGCCGGCCCCTCACATCGCTAACACTATAATAAAGTATTAACCCCTAAACCGCCGGCCCTCCACATCACCAACAATATAATAAAGTATTAACCCCTAAGCTGCAGGCCCCCAACATAGCAACTACTAACCTAAACCTATTAACCCCTAAACCACCGCCCCCCCACACATCGCAAAACACTAAATTAAAATATTAACCCGTAAACCTAAACCCCCCCACTAACTTTAAATTAAATTTACAATAAATAAAAACATACCTGTGAAATTAAAAAAAACTTAGCTTAAACTATAAATTAACCTAACATAACTATATTAAAGGGACATAATACTCATATGCTAAATCACTTGAAACTGATACAGTATCCCTGTAAAAAGCTGACATGAAAATATCACCTGAGTATCTCTATGTAAAAAAGGAAGATATTTTACCTCACAATTTCCTCAGCTCAGCAGAGTAATTTCTGTGTAAAAAAAGTTATACTCAGCTGTTGCCCAGCTGCAGGTAAAAAAAATAAAAAATGAAGAAATGAACAGCAGCCAATCAGCATCAGCAGTGCTGAGGTCATGAACTCTTTTACTGTGATCTCATGAGATTTGACTTAATACTCTTGTGATTTCATTGTAAACTTTATTTAAACTGAATAGGGAAATAACATGAGAGTGCACGAGGCTCAACCCTTAAGATGTCCCAGGACAGACACACTAATATGATGCTTAGAAATCCTTTACAATGGGAGGTGGCTACTGAGAAACTTTTAAGGTAAAATATCTTTATTTTTTACATAGAGATGTTCAGGTGATATTTTCTAGTCAGCTTTTTACAGCTATACTGCATCACTTTCAAGTGTTTAAACATTTGGGTATTATGGTCCTTTAAGAAAATAAAATAAACGAAAAATAAAAAAAACGAAATTACAAGTTTAAAAAAAACAAACACTTAATAAAATCTAACATTACTAAAAAAAAACACTAACATTACGAAAAATAAAACAAATCTAAGATTACAAAAAATAATAAATGAAATTATCCAAAATAATAAAAATGAAATATCATCTAATAGCCTTATAAAAACAAAAAAGCCACCCCACAATAAACTACCATTAGCCTTAAAAGGGCCATTTGTAGGGCATTGCCCTAAGTTAAACAGCTCTTTTACCTCAAGTAATTACAAAGCCCCCCCTAAACCAACCCCCTAAAATAAAAAAACCTAAGTCTAAAAAAAATCCTAACATACCCATTGCCCCTAAAGGGGCATTTGTATGGGCATTGCCCTTAAAAGGGCATTCAGCTCTTTTTTGCCCATTAAAATAAAAAAGCCCTAATCTAAAAAAAAAAACACCCCCAAAAAAACAAAAAAAACCTAAGTCTAACCCCCAAATAGGTACTAACCGTTCCTGAAGTCCGGTGGAGAAGGTCTTCTTCCAGGCGGTGAAGTCTTCTTCCAGGCGGCAACATCTTCATCCATAGCAGGAACCTCTTCTATCTTCATCCAGGGCGGAGCCAGCGCGGAGCAGAGGTGACCGCGGAACAGGACCGGCGACCACAGAGCCATACAGGGTGGAGGATCCTCTTTGTACGATCGTTGCTGCACACTGAAGATTGAATGCAAGGTACCCTTTTATATTGGGGTACCGTTGAATTTCTATTGACTGAAAAATACAAATCAGCCAATAGGATGAGAGCTACTGAAATCCTATTGGCTGATTCAATCTTCAGTGTGAGGTGACGATCGTACGAAGAGGATCCTCTACGCTGGATGGCTCTGCGGTCGCCGGTCCTGTTTCACGGTCACTTCTGCGCCACCTTCACCCTGGATGAAGATAGAAAAGGTCTCTGCGCTGGATGAAGATGTTGCCGCCTGGAAGAAGACCTTCTCCGTCGGACTTCAGGAACGATGAGTACCTTTTTGGGGGTTAAACTTAGTTTTTTTTGGGGGAGTTTTTCATTTTTAGATTAGGGCTTTTTTTATTTTAATGGGCGAAAAAGAGCTGAATGCCCTTTTAAGGGCAATGCCCATACAAATGCCTCTTTAGTGGCAATGGGTAGTTTAGGATTTTTATTTTGGGGGGTTGGTTGGGTGGGGGATTTTGATTTTAGGGGGTACTTGGTAATTTTTTAATGTAAAAGAGCTGTTTAACTTAGGGCAATGCCCTACAAAAGGCCCTTTTAAGGGCTATTAATAGTTTGTTAGGTTTAGGCTGACCATACGTCCCATTTTGAAAGGGACAGTACCGTTATTTTATGTTTTTTCTCCTGTCCCGTCGTTTCGTTAATAATATTCATTTTGTCCTGTTTTGAGGGTTATCAGACCGTGCTGCCAGCGCAAGTGTAATTTTTTAGCACACACACCACTTACTAAACATTTTTAAACTCCCCGCCGGCGGGGAGGGCAGTTTTTTTTTTAACTGCAGGGTTAGGGTTGGGTGGCCATGCCCACATGATCCACAGCACCGCGTCTATGCTGCCCGTGCTCAAAATTAGGGGCGTGATCATTGAAAGCAAGTGACAGCAGGTCAGTACTCAGTCGTGAGCTGTCAGACTGAGCTGAGGAGAGAGACTGGTCATGAGAAGGAAGTTAGAACTACTAGCTAGTGCCTAGTAAGGACAGGAGTCGGACTAAATCTGTCATCATCTGATGTGATGATCATCTGCCTCTGCCATCATCCGAATTAGCAGCTGACCACCACCAGAGAGATAATTCTTGCCATCTTCTTGTGTCACAGTGCGAACATACAAACATAGTGATCAAGTAGATCAATTGTCTAAGTTCTGCAAGAATTGTGCACTTCCAAGTTAAGACCAGTGTCTATGCCTGTCAATCCATTTAATTGTCATTAATTATGCTTATTATTATGCTGTTGCAGTGCTGGTTGTACAGACATTATAAATAACGGTTATTATCAAGTAACTATTTCCACATTTTTCTCAGTTCTTCCACCATGTAACAATGATTTTGGGCAACTCAGCTAAAAAATATCTACAATTACTAATCCAGATCTTTAAACCAAATGCCTGTTCAGAGGCTACACTTTTACCATTTAAAATCAGTTAATATGGGGGAATTTGCCTTGACAACATAGAGGATAATTTCAATTTTGGAAACATTGAGTTAAGGGCATGTGATTAAAAAATATACACATGTCACATTCCCAATTTAGATCATGGGAACATTGTGAAAACACTGTGGATTGGTATTTAGATGTTATAGCTCTATGTCTACCTAAATTTTTTTGTATTGTTGGCTCAATAGTTTATATTCATGTCATAAAAGTTAACTTTTGTTAAAATCTTACTTTTTTCCTATGAATAAAGTATATTAACCCCGTCCCGTTTTTGACATCTCAATGTCCCGTTTGTCTCAAGGAAATATGGTCAGCCTAGTTAGGTTAGGAGTTGTTTTTATTTTGAGGAGGCTTTTTTGTTTTTATACGGCTACTAGATTAGGTTAAATTTTTAATATTTTGGATCATTTTGTTTATTTTTTTTGTAATCGTAGTGTTTTTTTATTTTTCGTAAATTTAGTGTTTTTTTATTTTTATAATATAAGATTTTATTTATTTTTTCGTAGTGTTAGTTTTTTTTAAATTTTGTAATTTCGTTTTTTTATTTTTGGTTTATTTTATTTTCTTAAAATAGTTATTAGGTTTATTTATAGTTTAATCTTAGTTTTTTTTTTTTTTTCATAATTATTTCTTTATTGAAAGAATTTTTTATTTTTTTTTTGTATACAAACAGAGGTCAAAATTACAATCTTTCCATATTTGTACATTATAACAGTGAGTAGCCTATAATTTACTATCTACTTGCAAATATGGACCGTGATTAAAGTTTACAAACGTTTATGACCTGACCTATGACGTATGTGGTCAATATAAATTAACATAAACTAATTCAACCTAAAACATCTAAAACCTATAAACCTATAAACATATAAACAGGCAGTAAACATTACATCTTTGGTATTTAATATAATTGTTTCATACCCAGCATATTTTTCACATGTAACCAACCCAGAGAATGAATTAACTATATAAAACGCATATCTATGCCTATCCATGCCGGGAGGAATTAGACATATGGTATGTAAAGGTTAGCATTTTCTATTGTTTCTGTGTAACAAGACTTCTAAATGAGTCCCAATAAAACAACATGTCATTATAGAGCTGCAATCGATTACTTCTAAGAAAATAATATCTTTCTAGCTTAATTAAGTTGTTAACTTTTTCTCTCCATGAATCTAGTGAAGGGGCTGTGGTCGTTTTCCAATGGGAAGCTATCAGGACCTTTGCTGCATTGAACATTAATTGTGCTAGATTCCTTTTTATTACACATTTTAGTTCATAATATGAATTAAATAGGCAGACCCTAGGTGATATTGGCAGATTACCTGATGTCGCTAGATTAACCTCTCCTACAATCAAATTCCAAAAATCTTGTATTATTTGGCACGACCACCAGATGTGTCCCAAGTCCCCCACTGCTCTTTTGCATCTCCAACATTTATTAGAAGCTTTGGGGAACATATATTGAAGCCTGTGTGGAGTGAGATACCATCTCAGCATAATTTTATAATTAGTTTCTAGGCCTTGAGTAGAATGTGCAGAATGGGCTGTTCTTTGAAATATATCTGTCCACTCTTTGGCACTTATCTGCAGGTTCAGTTCCTTTTCCCATTTCTTGGTATAATTGTGTGTCTTTGGGGTGTTTGATTTTAATTGTATTTTGTACAAATGTGAGATTATTCCTCTTATTGGGAGGCCATTATAGCACATGTTTTCAAAAGCAGTTAAGGGTCTGAGAAGATTGTATCTTTCTTTGTGTGTATTAATATAATGATTAACTTGGTGATATCTCAACCACGATGTGAAGAGGCCTCTACCCATTTGTTCTATTTCAGGCTTGGGTTTTACTTTATTTAAGTGCGTCAAAGAGGTTATAGGTATCAATCTGTTGATGGTCGTATCAGAATCTAGGATAAAGGATTTATTAACTGGCATATCTGGGTTAGATAGGATAGGGGTTAGGGGGGAGAATCTACTGGATATCTCTCTATTTTTAATACAGATTGATTTCCAATCTGAATATGTGTTGTCGACGGTCTGTATTGATTCCCCTTGTGTGAAATAAGATATGTTCGGGGTGCAGCATGCACCTCCAAGTTGTTGACTGCCTGAGATATCGTGTTCGATCTGTATCCAATGTTTAGAATTAGCCTCACTAAATCTGCACCACTCTATCATCTTGTGTAAAGAGATTGCTTTCTTATACCAAATAAGATTTGGGACACCCAGGCCTCCCAATTCTTTAGAAGCATACATGGTTGATCTGCAAATTCTGGAAGGTTTGTTTCCCCATATATATTGGTTAATTGTTTTTTGTAATTTATGGATATAAGTTTCGGTGTGGGGGAGTGGTAATGTCTGTAGAAAGTATAATATCTTTGGTAGTAATATCATTTTAGTTGAGTGAATCCTGCCTACCCATGACGTATGCCTAGATTTCCATGTAGATGTTAACCTACTAATATCTGCAATGAGTTTTGAGAAATTTGTTTTGCGTGTAATCTCGTTTTTAGGGGTGATACTAATTCCTAAGTACTTAATTGAACCCAGTCGGATGTTAAATTTGCTACTTTCCTTAATTTTATTTAATTCACTTTGGTGTATATTTATGGGGAGGATATCTGACTTGGCCATATTAACCGAGAAATTTGAGACTTTCCCATAATCCACTAGGATTTTCTGTACCTTTGATATAGATTCCTGTGGAGATGTTAAAGACATAAGGATGTCGTCCGCGAACATAGATAATTTATATGTTTTGTTTTTAATCGTTATTCCTTTGATAGAAGTGTTATTTCTTATTTTAGATGCTAGGATTTCCAATGATAAAACGAATAATAAGGGGGACAAAGGGCAGCCCTGCCTAGTTCCATTTCGAATTTCAAATTGTTCTGAGAGGGTGCCGTTTATACGGATTCGCGCCGAGGGGAAGGAATACAACGCCATAACCTGTTTTATAAATAGAGGTGGTAAGTTAAATTTATATAATACTGATTCTAGAAATGACCAGTCCAGCCTATCAAAGGCTTTTTCCGCATCTGTTGATAATAAAATTGTCGGGATGTTGTTTTTATTTACATATTCTATCAGGTCTAATATTTTTATGGTATTATCTCTTGCCTCCCTCCTCGGCACGAATCCTACTTGGTCTGGGGAAATCAACTTGGGTAAGAATTTATTCAATCTGGTAGCTAATATTTTGGCGTAAATTTTTAAATCTAGATTCAGAAGGGAGATGGGTCTAAAATTAGCAGGTTGGTCACTCTTTTTTCCTGGCTTGGGTAGTACAGTGATAAAAGCTTGCAGCATGTCATCTGGGAATAGTCCCTTCTCTTCAACTTCGCAAAACAAATTTAGCATATGTGGTAATAGTTCCCTTTGGTGTAACTTATAGTATAGGCCTGAGAACCCATCTGGGCCGGGGGCTTTATCTGTTTTAATTGTTTTGATTGCCTCCATAATCTCCTGCTCTTGAATTGGGGACCTTAGTGATTCACTCTCATCCTCTGATATGGTGTTTATGTGGACTCCGTCTAGATATTTGACACATTGCGAGGAGTGTTGTTCTTGCATTCTGTTTGGAAATAAATTGTAAAGGGAGTGAAAATAATTTTTAAAGGTGGCAGCTATTTGTTGAGTGTCTTCCACTATATTACCATTTGGCTGTTTTATCGAATGAATGTATGTTTTAGTTTGTTTGGTCTTCAGGGACATTGCCAGATAACGACCTGGCTTATTCGCTTCAGCATAAAATTTCTGTTTTAGTTTAAGGGCTATAGTTTGTGCTTTGATGTGTAAATATGTTATCATTTTTTCCCTATAAAAGTTAAGTTGCTCTTGTATTTTCTTGTCCTGTGGGTGTAGTTTATGCAGGTAATCTAATTGTGATAGTTCTTTTGAAATGTGAGTGTATTCCTCTCTGTTAAGTTTGTTTCTGTATGCGGTGGCTTTAATCAGTACTCCCCTAATATAGCTCTTGTGAGCTTCCCATACCGTGGAGGGGGATGTTCCTGCCTGTGTATTTACTTTGAAATATTCTCTAAGTTCTGTTTGCACTAATTTATTTATTTCTGGGTTCAGAAGGAGTGAAGGGTCTAGCCTCCAACTATACTCTCTGATAGGTGCTGAGGGCCACTTGATACTACATTTCACCATGGAGTGGTCAGACCATGCTGTATGTAGAATGGACACGTTTTCCACCAATGACAGTGTGATGTGGTCAACCATTATATAGTCTATTCTGGAGTGTGTTTTATTTGGATTTGAAAAGAAGGTGTAATCTCTTTTAATTGGGTTATGTATTCTCCACGGGTCGTGAAGGCAAAATGTCTTAATAAAGTTCCACATTGCTTTGAGGGTCTTTTTGGGCACCTGTATTTTACTGTTTGAGCTGTCTAGTTTGGGTAGTATTGGGACATTAAAATCTCCCAAAATCAACAGTTGCCCTACTTGGATATCTCTAATTAAGGGGATAATGGACTTAAAGAAGGTGGCTTGTCTTTGGTTTGGGGCGTATATATTTACTATGGTTGTGGGCTTATTGAATATCATTCCACTGACAGCTAAGAATCTACCTTCTCTATCTTTAGTTTGATTTATTAAGGTAAAAGGAATCGATTTATGTACAAAAATACTAACACCATTTATTTTTTTCTTTGGGTGTGCACTGTGAAAACATTGTGTGTAATTTTTATGGAAGTATCTGGGAATGTTGCCCCTTTTAAAGTGTGTCTCTTGTAATCCTAGAATATCGCCCTGTTTTTTTAATAGGTCCTGAATTGCTAGGGATCTTTTTTGAGGGCTGTTGAACCCCTTAACATTCTGAGATATTAAACTTAACACAGTTTCTTTTTTCATGTCTTGTGATTTACCTGTGCTTGTTTGGGACTGAGCCCTGTGTCTGGTGATGCAACATTTCCTGCCAAAACATAATAACAACAAACCATAATACAACTATTATTAACAATACAAACTATTCCTAACCTGTAGTTGGTTACAGGGGGGTATATAACCAAAAAGAATTCCATGTGGAACTCTATCTGCCCAATACATATCTGATAAATACTGCTGTATTCTAGCATTAATTATTTTCCTTATGTATAGTGTGTATAAGTTCAATGTCCTTGGGAACCTGAGAAGAGAAAAAGACAAAAACACAAAAAAAACAGTATACTGAAAAATGCAACAAAATAGAAAGGAAGCAAAAACATAAGTTCTGATTCATGAAAGGATACATTTGTAGGCCTGGTATAGGCCATCTGCATATGCCATCTAAATAACTCTTAAAGTCACTTTTGTGTGCTGGATTTATTTTTCCTCTGTACTCTTTGCCAGTCCGAGTTTCTGTGATGAGTTAATGTCTCTTTACTTGCAAGCAGGTCTTGATCTGTAGATTTTCCGGCTTCTGGTTTTACTGGAGGGATTTCTAGTTTGCGGCAGCAGTCTATCATTTCTGATGGGGATGAGCATATTGCTCTTCTGTTATTCCAAATGACCACCAATTGGAAAGGGTAGCTCCATCTGTATTTGATATTCATGGACCTTAGATGTGTGGTTAATGGAGACAACTCTTTACGTCTTTGAAGGGTCCTGGTAGATAAATCAGCATATATCTGCAGGTTTGCTTCCTCGAAGCGAATAGGCTGTCTTTCTCTGGCGTTTTTCATTATCTGCTCCTTCACCGCATATTTAGGCCTAGATTTGGAGTTCGGCGGTAAAAGGGCTGTTAACGCTCCGCGGGCTTTTTTCTGGCCGCACCATAAATTTAACTCTGGTATCGAGAGTTTAATCAAATGCTGCGTTAGGCTCCAAAAAAGGAGCGTAGAGCATTTTTACCGCAAATGCAACTCTCGATACCAGAGTTGCTTACGGACGCGGCCGGCCTCAAAAACGTGCTCGTGCACGATTCTCCCATAGGAAACAATGGGGCTGTTTGAGCTGAAAAAAAGCCTAACACCTGCAAAAAAGCAGCGTTCAGCTCCTAACGCAGCCCCATTGTTTCCTATGGGGAAACACTTCCTACGTCTGCACAAAACACCCTAACATGTACCCCGAGTCTAAACACCCCTAACCTTACACTTATTAACCCCTAATCTGCCGCCCCCGCTATCGCTGACCCCTGCATATTTTTTTTAACCCCTAATCTGCCGCTCCGTAAACCGCCGCAACCTACGTTATCCCTATGTACCCCTAATCTGCTGCCCTAACATCGCCGACCCCTATATTATATTTATTAACCCCTAATCTGCCCCCCTCAACGTCGCCGACACCTGCCTACACTTATTAACCCCTAATCTGCCGAGCGGACCTGAGCGCTACTATAATAAAGTTATTAACCCCTAATCCGCCTCACTAACCCTATCATAAATAGTATTAACCCCTAATCTGCCCTCCCTAACATCGCCGACACCTACCTTCAATTATTAACCCCTAATCTTCCGATCGGAGCTCACCGCTATTCTAATAAATGGATTAACCCCTAAAGCTAAGTCTAACCCTAACACTAACACCCCCCTAAGTTAAATATAATTTTTATCTAACGAAATAAATTAACTCTTATTAAATAAATGATTCCTATTTAAAGCTAAATACTTACCTGTAAAATAAACCCTAATATAGCTACAATATAAATTATAATTATATTATAGCTATTTTAGGATTAATATTTATTTTACAGGCAACTTTGTAATTATTTTAACCAGGTACAATAGCTATTAAATAGTTAAGAACTATTTAATAGTTACCTAGTTAAAATAATAACAAATTTACCTGTAAAATAAATCCTAACCTAAGATATAATTAAACCTAACACTACCCTATCAATAAAATAATTAAATAAACTACCTACAATTACCTACAATTAACCTAACACTACACTATCAATAAATTAATTAAACACAATTCCTACAAATAAATACAATTAAATAAACTAGCTAAAGTACAAAAAATAAAAAAGAACTAAGTTACAGAAAATAAAAAAATATTTACAAACATAAGAAAAATATTACAACAATTTTAAACTAATTACACCTACTCTAAGCCCCCTAATAAAATAACAAAGCCCCCCAAAATAAAAAATTCCCTACCCTATTCTAAATTAAAAAAGTTACAAGCTCTTTTACCTTACCAGCCCTGAACAGGGCCCTTTGCGGGGCATGCCCCAAGAAGTTCAGCTCTTTTGCCTGTAAAAAAAAACATACAATACCCCCCCCCAACATTACAACCCACCACCCACATACCCCTAATCTAACCCAAACCCCCCTTAAATAAACCTAACACTAATCCCCTGAAGATCTTCCTACCTTGTCTTCACCATCCAGGTATCACCGATCCGTCCTGGCTCCAAGATCTTCATCCAACCCAAGCGGGGGTTGGCGATCCATAATCCGGTGCTGAAGAGGTCCAGAAGAGGCTCCAAAGTCTTCCTCCTATCCGGCAAGAAGAGGACATCCGGACCGGCAAACATCTTCTCCAAGCGGCATCTTCGATCTTCTTCCATCCGGAGCGAAGCGGCAGGATCCTGAAGACCTCCAGCGCGGAACATCCATCCGGACCGACGACTGAACGACGAATGACTGTTCCTTTAAGGGACGTCATCCAAGATGGCGTCCCTCGAATTCCGATTGGCTGATAGGATTCTATCAGCCAATCGGAATTAAGGTAGGAATTTTCTGATTGGCTGATGGAATCAGCCAATCAGAATCAAGTTCAATCCGATTGGCTGATCCAATCAGCCAATCAGATTGAGCTCGCATTCTATTGGCTGTTCCGATCAGCCAATAGAATGCGAGCTCAATCTGATTGGCTGATTGGATCGGCCAATCGGATTGAACTAGATTTGGATTGGCTGATTCCATCAGCCAATCAGAAAATTCCTACCTTAATTCCGATTGGCTGATAGAATCCTATCAGCCAATCGGAATTCGAGGGACGCCATCTTGGATGACGTCCCTTAAAGGAACAGTCATTCGTCGTTCAGTCGTCGGTCCGGATGGATGTTCCGCGCTGGAGGTCTTCAGGATCCTGCCGCTTCGCTCCGGATGGAAGAAGATCGAAGATGCCGCTTGGAGAAGATGTTTGCCGGTCCGGATGTCCTCTTCTTGCCGGATAGGAGGAAGACTTTGGAACCTCTTCTGGACCTCTTCAGCACCGGATTATGGATCGCCAACCCCCGCTTGGGTTGGATGAAGATCTTGGAGCCAGGACGGATCGGTGATACCTGGATGGTGAAGACAAGGTAGGAAGATCTTCAGGGGATTAGTGTTAGGTTTATTTAAGGGGGGTTTGGGTTAGATTAGGGGTATGTGGGTGGTGGGTTGTAATGTTGGGGGGGGGTATTGTATGTTTTTTTTTACAGGCAAAAGAGCTGAACTTCTTGGGGCATGCCCCGCAAAAGGGCCCTGTTCAGGGCTGGTAAGGTAAAAGAGCTTGTAACTTTTTAAATTTAGAATAGGGTAGGGAATTTTTTATTTTGGGGGGCTTTGTTATTTTATTAGGGGGCTTAGAGTAGGTGTAATTAGTTTAAAATTGTTGTAATATTTTTCTTATGTTTGTAAATATTTTTTTATTTTCTGTAACTTAGTTCTTTTTTATTTTTTGTACTTTAGCTAGTTTATTTAATTGTATTTATTTGTAGGAATTGTGTTTAATTAATTTATTGATAGTGTAGTGTTAGGTTAATTGTAGGTAATTGTAGGTAGTTTATTTAATTATTTTATTGATAGGGTAGTGTTAGGTTTAATTATATCTTAGGTTAGGATTTATTTTACAGGTAAATTTGTTATTATTTTAACTAGGTAACTATTAAATAGTTCTTAACTATTTAATAGCTATTGTACCTGGTTAAAATAATTACAAAGTTGCCTGTAAAATAAATATTAATCCTAAAATAGCTATAATATAATTATAATTTATATTGTAGCTATATTAGGGTTTATTTTACAGGTAAGTATTTAGCTTTAAATAGGAATCATTTATTTAATAAGAGTTAATTTATTTCGTTAGATGTAAATTATATTTAACTTAGTGTTAGGGTTAGACTTAGCTTTAGGGGTTAATCCATTTATTAGAATAGCGGTGAGCTCCGATCGGAAGATTAGGGGTTAATAATTGAAGGTAGGTGTCGGCGATGTTAGGGAGGGCAGATTAGGGGTTAATACTATTTATGATAGGGTTAGTGAGGCGGATTAGGGGTTAATAACTTTATTATAGTAGCGCTCAGGTCCGCTCGGCAGATTAGGAGTTAATAAGTGTAGGCAGGTGTCGGCGACGTTGTGGGGGGCAGATTAGGGGTTAATAAATATAATATAGGGGTCGGCGGTGTTAGGGGTAGCAGATTAGGGGTACATAGGGATAACGTAGGTGGCGGCGCTTTGCGGTCGGAAGATTAGGGGTTAATTATTTTAAGTAGCTGGCGGCGATGTTGTGGGGGGCAGGTTAGGGGTTAATAAATATAATACAGGGGTCGGCGGGGTTAGGGGCAGCAGATTAGGGTACATAAATATAACGTAAGTGGCGGTCGGCAGATTAGGGGTTAAAAATTTTAATCGAGTGTCGGCGATGTGGGGGGGCCTCGGTTTAGGGGTACATAGGTAGTTTATGGGTGTTAGTGTACTTTAGGGTACAGTAGTTAAGAGCTTTATGAACCGGCGTTAGCCAGAAAGCTCTTAACTCCTGCTATTTTCCTGCGGCTGGAGTTTTGTCGTTAGAGCTCTAACGCTCACTTCAGAAACGACTCTAAATACCAGCGTTAGAAAGATCCCATTGAAAAGATAGGCTACGCAAATGGCGTAGGGGGATCTGCGGTATGGAAAAGTCGCGGCTGAAAAGTGAGCGTTAGACCCTTTAATCACTGACTCCAAATACCAGCGGGCGGCCAAAACCAGCGTTAGGAGCCTCTAACGCTGGTTTTGACGGCTACCGCCGAACTCCAAATCTAGGCCTTAGTTATTTTGACAATAGTGTCTCTTGGTGGGGCCCCCTCTTGTGGAACGGGTCTAAGGGCTCTGTGTGCTCTGTCTATTTCCACTGGCAATGACCCTTCTTGATTGTTTAGATTGGCAAACAGGGCTTGTAGATATTTAGGTAAATCTGTCACTTGAACTGCTTCAGGAATACCTCTAATTCTTATATTATGTCTCCTGGACCTGTTCTCCAGGTCTTCTATTTTGTCTTCCATCTGTTGAATAGTGGTATCTTGTTGTTCCATTTTCGTGCTTATTTCATCTTGAAATGTATTGAATGCACTACAGTTCTCCTCTAATTTTTCTACCCTGTTGCCAATATCTGAAATGTCTTTTTTTAAATCCGAGATTTCATCTTTGATGCACTGTTTTACTTGCATTAGTAGTGATGCAAAGTCTTTTTTGGATGGTAGTGATGATAAAAGTGATTTTGGAACACATATGGTTTCCTGTTCTGCCTCTGATTCAGATTCTGAGTTTGACGACTCCTGTACCTCTTTAGGAGATGCAGATGGGGATAAATCTGTGCTCTGAGTGTTTACCGTTTTAAAAAATTGGTCCACTGATGGTGTAGATGATCCTTTAGCATTATCCTTTTTCCCTTTATCTTTCTGCGACATTTTTCTGGGTGACATGATCCTGAATGATAGTGTATCTGTCCTGTGATAATCAGGGGAGCCGTGTACTTGTGATAAAATGCTGCGTCTGGTTTAGTGCACTGCAGTAAAGTTATAAGTCGCGGTTAATTTTAACTTTGTGAATTCCACGTGCTGGTTATATCACAAGACTGCTTCTCTGACTGTCCTGTGTATTCTCCTGTATTGATCACTTATGCGTGAAAGTTTAAGAAACTGTGTGAGATAGAGGACTCCCTTGGTGTCACCCTTAATAGATATCTTTGAAGATGATTTTCTACATGTGTTGATTTTGCTTCCCAAGCCTCATGTTTCATAAAGTGTTCTGTTGTGAACATGCATCGGGTAGTGTGGCTTTATTTCTCATGGCTTTAACTGCTTAGGCTGTCTCGTAATCCCCGCTGCCATGCTTAGCTAAGGGAAGCGTGGTGTCAAAATGGCGACCGCCACGTGTGTTGCGTATACCGGGTAATACCTAAAGCAAGTAACAGTCTTATGTGTTCATTCGGGTGGCCGTTCTAGGTTATTACCTTAATATTGCTCCAACAGTGTTCCTTCTGCTCCGGTTTTTACCTGCCTCCTGTATAGCAGGTTTTCATCGCCACATTGACCTCCGTAAGAGCAGCTTTCTCATCCCATATTGCGTTGTGCTGTGTTGCGTCCTAATGCTCTATTTACCATCTCTTTCTTTTCCTCAAATATGGGCTTAGCCTCTTAAAAGATATGTGTCTCTGTCTGGGTCTCCCAAATTTGTTTTTTGTCGCTCTGTTAGACATGCATTGGGCCGATGCTCCGGAGCTCACTTAATGTGCGGCCATCTCCTGTGAGTGCCGGCTCCGCCCCCTCTTAATCTTAGTTTTTTTTTATTTCCCAGGTAAGTTTTTATTTATTTTAAGATAGTTAAATTGTAAATTTAATTTAAGGTATAGGGGATAGTTAGGTTTAGGGGTTAATAGTTTAATTTAGTGTTTTGCGATTTGGGGGGGCTGGTGGTTAAGGGTTTAATGGATTTATTTAGTGTTGGCAATGTATGAGGCCGGCGGTTTAGGGGTTAATATATTTATTTAGTGTCGGCAATGTCAGGGGGTGGCGGTTTAGTGGTTAATATCTTTTTTTAGTGTCGGTGATATCTAGGGTGGTGGTTTAGGAGTTATATCACTTTATTTAGTGTCGGCGATGTCAGGGGGCGATGGATTAGGGGTATTTAGACTTGGGGTTTATGTTAGGGTTATCACACCATATCACACAGCACAAGGAGGTTTTTCCATAACTTGTAATGTCAGCGCCATGTAGAGTTTGATATCGCTAATTGTTTGCATTGTTTACTCACCCGGTTTAGCGCAAAACTTGTAATCTCGGTGAATGTTATTAATATTCAGCTAAATTATGAGTTTTGAGCGCTATAGAGAAATTAACGAACACCACAAAAGTTAAAGGGACACTCAGGTTTTATTACATTTTCATGATTCAGATACAGCATGTAATTTTAAACAACTTTCCAATTTACTTCCATTAAGAAAAATGTGTACAGTCTTTTATATTTACACATTTTTGAGTCACCAGCTCCTACTGAGCATGTGCAAGAATTCAGACTATACGTATATGCATTTGTGATTGGCTGATTGCTATCACATGGTACAGTGGAAATAGACATAACTTTGAAACGTGTTAGAAAAGAATCTACTACTCATTTGAAAATCAGAGTAAATGCTATTGTATTGTCTTGTTATCTTGCATTTGTTGATTATGCAAATCTGCTGTGTTTACTGGTCCTTTAAGTTATGCCTTTTGCGTTCGATATGTGTCATTGAGCTCCATACCGCACACAATCAGAGCGCTGCTGAGACATGCTTGTGCACAATTTCCCCATAGACATCAATGGGGAGAGCTGGCAAAAAAAAAAATAACACCTACATAAAAATAACACCTACATAAAAATAACCACGATCGCAGAAATCAAAAGTTCCGTAACGCAGCCCCATTGATGTCTATAGGGAAATAAAAATACAGTTTAAACCTAACACCCTAACATAAACCCTGAGTCTAAACACCCCTAATCTGCTGCCCCTGACATCGCCGACACCTGCCTACAGTTATTAACCCCTAACCTGCCGCTCCTGATATCGCCATCACCTAAATAATATTATTAACCCCTAATCTGCTGCTCCCGATATCGCCGCCACTATACTACATTTATTAACCCCTAAACCGCCTGCCCCCCACATTGCAACAAGCTAAATTAAACTATATTAAGGCTAATTTGAATTAGCCAATAGAATGAGAGCTGCTTAAATCCTATTGGCTAATTTGAATAGCCAATAGGATTTTAGCAGCCCTAATTCCTATTGGCTGATTCAAAATTTTCAGTTAATAGGAATGCAAGGGACGCCATCTTGAATTGCGTCCCTTGCATTGAAGCTTCAGTTTACAGCGGCGACCGTAAGAAGAGGAGCTCCGCATCGAATGTCTTCAGGATGGAACCGCTCTGCACCGGCTGGATGAAGATCGAAGAGGCCGTCTGGATGAAGACTTCTTTCCGCATGGATGAGGACTTCACCGGCTGGATGAAGATAGAAGAGGCCGTCTGGATGAAGACTTCTTGCTGCATAGATGAGGACTTCGCCGGCTGGATGGATCCTTCAAGCGGGACTTCAACAACTTTAAGTGGATCGTCTTGGGGTTAGTGTTAGGTTTTTTTAAGTGGTTTTTTTTTCAGTTTAGGGTCTGGGCAGTAAAAGAGCTAAATGCCCTTTTAAGGGCAATGCCCATACAAATGCCCTTTTCAGGGCAATGGGGATCTTAGGTTATTTTAGAGTTAGGGTTTTTATTTGGGGGGTTGGTTGGGTGGTGGGTTTTACTATTGGGGGGTGTTTGTATTTTCAGGGCAATGCCCCACAAAAGGCCCTTTTAAGGGACATTGGTAGTCTATTGTAGGCTAGTTTTTTTTATTTTGATAGGGCTATTAGATTAGGTGTAATTCTTTTTTATTTTTTTTATAATTTGTTTGCTATTTTTTGTAATTTAGTGTTGTTTTTTTTGTAATTTATTTTTAGTAATTAGATACTTTTTGTAATTTTTAGTGTAGTGTTAGGATTTTTTTATTGCTAGTTCAGTTTTATTTAATTGGTAGTTAGTTTAATTTTAGTTTAATAATTATAATAGTTTAATTGTTAGTTTAAAATTAATATTTTTAATTTGACAGGTAAGTTTTAGTTTAATTTAAAGTGAAGGTAAAGTCGATCGGTATGGGAAATATCACTGTAAGTCGTTTTAAAAATAAACCCCACTTTCATTCATGATTTTTTTTTAAATTATAAAATAAAACTTTTATTCAGGATATTCGATCCGATTTTAACATACTCCTTCTCCTCCCGACGCCAGTATACTACTTTTTTTATTGGTGACGTTAATTCATTTGCCCAATTGATTTTCTGGCCGTTAGGCGGCCAACTCCCCACACAAAACGCCCCTTCTATCCACTGCGCCTGCGCTTAATGCCCCTTCTATCCACTGCACCTGCGCTTCATTTAGCGTCTTAGCCTTTGTATATAGAGGTGCATTACGCACTCCTCATTTCATTAGTGAGCTTGGATGCCTACGTAGAGAGCGGGTGGGACCGCTCTCTACGCAACAGAACAGAAATAACTAGGCAATAGAAAAGGGGCGGAGGAATGGATCAGTAAGGATCGCAAACTAAAATTAAAAATAAAAATATTTAGGAGTTATTTTTTTTTTAAAATAAACTTATCGACTTTGTTATGTATAGTGTAATAAAGTTAACTACCTATTCCACACTGCCCCACTTTACCTTCACTTTAAGTTAGGGAAATTGTAATTTTAATATAAAGTTAGGGGGTCATTAGGTTTAGGGGTTACTAGTTTAAATTAGTTTATTTCGTTGTGGGGGGCTTTCGGTTTAGGGGTTAATAGTTTATTTTAGTATATTTCGTTGTGTGGGGCTTGCGGGTTTAGGGGTTAATAGGTTTATTATAGCAGCGGTGTGCGGACGGCAGATTAGGGGTTCATAATATTTAAATAATGTTTGCGATGCGGGAGGGCGGCAGATTAGGGGTTAATTAATTTAGTATAGTGGTGACGATGTCGGGGAGTGGCGGAATAGGGGTCAATTAAAAGAATTAGTGGCAGCGATATCGGGAGCGGCAGATTAGGGGTTAATAAATTTATTGTAGTGTTTGCGATACGGGAGGGCCTCGATTTAGGGGTTAATAGGTAGTTTATGGGTATTTAGTGTACTTTGTAGTAGTTTAGTTATGAGTTTTATGCTACAGCTTTGTAACATAAAACTCATAACTGCTGACTTTAGATGGCGTTACAGATCTTGTCGTTTTAGGCTGTAACGCTCACTTTTTAGCCTCACCACAAAACTCATAATACCGGCGCTATGGGAATCCCATGAAAAAATATAATTTTTACGTGTACAGGATAAAAGGTGTGCAGTACTTCTATACCGACAACACTTGTAATAGCTGCAGTGCTGTTTTAACGCTGAAAATGCCATATTTTCAGTGTTACAAGCCTCAACACAAAACTTGTAATCTAGCTGATTGTTTGTTAGTCATTGTAAATGATTCCAGAAATTCAAATCAGTACCTATATATGTATCACACATTTATTTTGTTTTTTAATTGTACTGTATAACTTTTACTTTCCCAATAAAGCTGGTTTAAGAACGAGAAAGAAAAATATATACAAGTTTATATTTACACTGAACAATCCTATATAATAAAAGGCCAGATATATTTGTCCGAAGCTGTCATGCGTAGTAGAGACTTCCAGGGAGGGATGGGGCAGCGACACTACAGAAAAGGGGTTGCTACAGAAAAAAGGGGCAGGGAGGGATGGGGCAGCTACACTACAGAAAAGGGGTTGCTACAGAAAAAAAGGGACAGGGAGGGATGGGGCAGCTACACTACAGAAAAGGGGTTGCTACAGAAAAAAGGGGCAGGGAGGGATGGGGCAGCTACACTACATAAAAGGGGTTGCTACAGAAAAAAAGGGACAGGGAGGGATGGGGCAGCTACACTACATAAAAGGGGTTGCTACAGAAAAAAGGGGCAGGGAGGGATGGGGCAGCTACACTACAGAAAAGGGGTTGCTACAGAAAAAAAGGGACAGGGAGGGATGGGGCAGCTACACTACAGAAAAGGGGTTGCTACAGAAAAAAAGGGGCAGGGAGGGATGGGGTAGCTACACTACAGAAAAGGGGTTGCTACAGAAAAAAGGGGCAGGGAGGGATGGTGCAGCTACACTACAGAAAAAGGGGTTGCTACAGAAAAAAGGGACAGGGAGGGATGGGGCAGCTACACTACAGAAAAGGGGTTGCTACAGAAAAAAAGGGACAGGGAGAGATGGGACAGCTACACTACATAAAAGGGTTTGCTACAGAAAAAAGGGGCAGGGAGGGATGGGGCAGCTACACTACAGAAAAGGGGTTGCTACAGAAAAAAGGGACAGGGAGGGATGGGGCAGCTACACTACAGAAAAGGGGTTGCTACAGAAAAAAAAGGGTCAGGGGGGGATGGGGCAGCTACACTACAGAAAAGGGGTTGCTACAGAAAAAAAAGGGACAGGGAGGGATGGGGCAACTACACTACATAAAAGGGGTTGCTACAGAAAAAATGGATCAGGGAGGGATGGGGTAGCTACACTACAGAAAATGGGTTGCTACAGAAAAAAAGGGGCAGGGAGGGATGGGACAGCTACAATACAGAAAAGGGGTTGCTACAGAAAAAAAGGGGCAGGGAGGGATGGGGCAGCTACACTACAGAAAAGGGGTTGCTACATAAAAAAGGGGCAGGGATGGATGGGGCAGCTACACTACAGAAAAGGGGTTGCTACAGAAAAAAAGGGACAGGGAGGGATGGGGCAGCTACACTACAGAAAAGGGGTTGCTACAGAAGAAAAGGGACAGGGAGGGATGGGGCAGCTACACTACATAAAAGGGGTTGCTACAGAAAAAAGGGACAGGGAGGGATGGGGCAGCTACACTACAGAAAAGGGGTTGCTACAGAAAAAAGGGGCAGGGAGGGATGGGGCAGCTACACTACAGAAAAGGGGTTGCTACAGAAAAAAGGGTCAGGGAGGGATGGGGCAGCTACACTACAGAAAAGGGGTTGCTACAGAAGAAAAGGGACAGGGAGGGATGGGGCAGCTACACTACATAAAAGGGGTTGCTACAGAAAAAAGGGACAGGGAGGGATGGGGCAGCTACACTACAGAAAAGGGGTTGCTACAGAAAAAAAGGGGCAGGGAGAGATGGGGCAGCTACACTACAGAAAAGGGGTTGCTACAGAAAAAAGGGTCAGGGAGGGATGGGGCAGCTACACTACAGAAAAGGGGTTGCTACAGAAAAAAAGGGACAGGGAGGGATGGGGCAGCTACACTACATAAAAGGGGTTGCTGCAGAAAAAAGGGACAGGGAGGGATGGGACAGCTACACTACAGAAAAGGGGTTGCTACAGAAAAAAGGGACAGGGAGGGATGGGGCAGCTACACTACAGAAAAGGGGTTGCTACAGAAAAAAGGGACAGGGAAGGATGGGGCAGCTACACTACAGAAAAGGGGTTGCTACAGAAAAAAGGGACAGGGAGGGATGGGGCAGCTACACTACAGAAAAGGGGTTGCTATAGAAAAAAAGGGACAGGGAGGGATGGGGCAGCTACACTACAGAAAAGGGTTTGCTACAGAAAAATAAAGATAGAGGGATACGTTTAGAGGGATAGTGGGAGAGGGATAGGAATATGAGGGATAGGGATAGAGGGATATGGATAGAGGGATAGGAAGAGGGATAGAGGGAGAGGAATAGAGTGATATGGATATAGGGGTAGATGGATAGGGATAGATGGATAGTGATAAATGGATAGAGGGATAGGTATATTACTTTTCCTTAAACATTTTGGCCCGTGTACACAGGCTTTAACACTAGTAAGGTTATATCTGATAACAATCTCAGCTAAACATAAAACAGGTCAAATAAACAGGGAGGATAACAAAAGGACTGCATTAAATATATTAAAGATTGTAGTGAATAACTGCATCTCAATTCAATCAGAAGTAAGCACCAGAACCATAATATTTATACAGTTTAGTTATCAGCCAGAACCTATAAATCCTTACTGTAATACTGCACAAACAATTAAGCCATTATAAGAAATAAGGGTACCAATAGATCTCCTTATAATGGCTACATAATTTGTGGCCTTTTTAATTTAGTCACAGACTTTTTTTTTTTTTTAAATAGTTTTTTATTGAAGTCATAAACAAATACATAACAATAATGACATGTCCAACAATAGTGACAGAGAAGAAACATATAGTACTAATACCAAAATCTCGCCAGGTAAACAGCACGGGTTATGCCAACATAGTATACATAAATGAATTTAAAGCGTGGTACTCAATAGTGAGTAATAAAAGAATGGAAAAGTTATAGTTGGGCAGTGTTATGAAGGGGGTTGAAGGTTTACTAGGCAATAGATCCGCAAAGAAGGGGCATATAAATCCCAATTATTAAAGGTATTAGCAAGGAGTTTGAACTATCAAAAATTAAGACCTCACTTTTATATTTTGTATGGTATGTAAACTAGAAATGACCCTACCTTTTAATGGATGAATACACCGTATAATATGCATTTTTTTAAAAAAAGTATAGAAGCAAGGAGGGGTTGGTTTTAAGAGGGTAACGGGAGGGGAAAAATATAGTATATTCTCCACATTATCGTAAAAAGTATTTATAGCATGATAGAACCTAGTGAAAGTAAGAAAAATGTGGAGTAGCTTGTGTTTGGCCACATATGGACCAAATTAGCGGGGAGAAGAAGGGGACGCAGCGGGCAAAAGCCGCTCAAAGTGGAATGGGGAGGGGGATGGGGGGGCGGAGCCATATAGGGCAAGGGCTTCGGAGGAGGGACCTATTATTTACATGACTACTAGGAATGGACATGGCTTTATCAGGATAAAATAATTATCTAAATATAGTGTTATGCTTATGTAGTGACAATTGTATAGAATGAGTAACCAAGATAGGTTCGAACTTAATCATGGGAGGTAATGGGCCTCAACAATCATTCTGTATTATTATGTGGAGAGGGGGGGCTGTAGAATATTCGGGGTAAAAGGAATCTCCAGATGAGCCCCTCTCCTAGGGGAGTGTCATCTATAGACGAAGTTGGAGAAAGGAGTAGGGATATGACCCGCCGGCAACAAATACCGGCGGGAAAGGGATGAGAGGGGCTTATCTTGGACAAGTGATATAAACTGATAATGAGGAGAAAACTATAGAAGGGCAAGTGGTGACAGTCCAGCAGTCACTAACTACGTGTAAATATTTATGGCACAAGAGAGAGGTAGATGCCGCTATATATTAACTTGGCAACCCGGGCAAGAGCAGATCCCTGCTATGCAGAGTGTCCTGTGTTTTACAGCTAGTGTTAGTGTATTAAAGATAACAAATAGATTAAAATAGTTAAACATATGAAACATCGGTATCCAGACCAGTATTAGGAACATATAAAGAACACACTACTAATATTCACATAGATAAAGTCTAATCTAACTCTAAGTCTTTGCACTCTGAGGAACTGGTAACACTGGCTTACAAACCATGATAAATATGAGTTAAGGGAGACTAAGATGCTTCAGCTAATATAAATTAGTTATTGATACATAGCTAGATCCTTGTTATCATACTTCAAATATTCCTAGATACACAAATGTCAATGTTAAAATATGACAAGATAGATGTTGCTGCTTAGAGGAACTACAAGTTAATATCAATGACCCAGCAACTCCTAGATATCTTAAAGTATAAATTATGTATGCAGGTGTCAGCTATAATAAGAACATTACATAGGGCCCGCTAGCAGGGGAATCAACTCAAATGTATGTGTGGCTTACATGAAGCTCAGTTGTAAGACCCTACCTAAATGTAAATGATAATAGACAAGCCATATAAGTCATCTATTAAAAAGCCTAGAGGGAGAAACTATCCGCAATTAGCTAAACTGAGGTTTTATAGGGTCTGGTCTAAGTGTTAGAGATCTCAACCTGAACAATAAAGTGAAGGGTCAGACTAATCGTGAACATAAGAATAGACAGGTAATACGCCATGTACTATAGTGGCTGTAAGAGGAGAGGCTCTGTGCATATATCACGTTATGAGCTATGCGTTAAATGTAAGAGGTTAGTGCAGCTGCATATTAACAAGCACAATACTTTAAGCCATACGGCTCAGTGACAAGTGTTGGGACACACACAGAACATATAACATCATGCCTCTTATAATTGAAACTCATGTCCAATGTTCAGTATCCTATGCATAAAAAAAAAAAAAAAAAAAAAAAAAAAAAACAAGTCCCCCAAACTTGCCACTAACATCACGCTCCAGCTTTCCGATAATCACAACACCAATCTGGGGTTAAGAGTACATGACAGCCAGATACCGCTATAATGAGAGTAACACTTACTAATTTATGATAGATTATGAAGTTCTATCTGTAATAAGTCTTCCATGACGTGAGCCAAATGGAAGAGCGGGGAGAGCAAAAATAAGAAGCTGTAAAGCTCATCCGCCCGGATCAAAAGGGCTCTTCAGCCGTCCAGCATGCCCCATGGAGATCGATCCCTGGTGTCTCCGGCCCAAGCTCACACAAGCAGGTAATGGACCATCGTGATCCCAGCCGCTCAGCTGCATAATGGGGTGAAGCAGTGTAAAGGCAAGCGGTAAGGCTATTTGAGCAGTGCCGACCATCTTCAAGAAATATATCTGCGGGAGGGTGAGGTGTAGCTCTATGGGAGTAGCGGAGGGAGGTCCGGCTTTAGTCTGGGATTCCCCAGTGTTGCAGCATGTGTTACCTTGTGCGTGTAAACCTACTGATTTCCCCATCCATCTCAATGGAGCTGACTTGTCATTAGGCTGTTGCCTGGATGCGACCAAGTCTAAGAGGCTCCCCTCTGAGTTTGCCATGATTCCCCTGCGAGTCTCGAGCTCCGTAGAAGTTACCGCCATCAGGGGGTGATCAGCCTCTGTCAGTGTCTCCTGGGGGCCGATCCGGCTCTTTAGATGAAAGTGTTCCTCTGCGGGTTGTTCGAGAGCCACTGGAGTTTGGCGGTGAAAGGTCACAAATTCTAGCTTGAGATCCCAGAAGTGCCTGTCCAGGTTAGATGATAAAGCTTCTAAGGCACTTATAATCGCCGCCATCTCCATAATGCGTATGGTGTGTGTAGTCCACAAGATGGCCGCTACAGAGTTGCTTCTGGCCAGTGCCTCCTACAGATATCAGGGTTTATGGTCTCTCCTGGGGCTAAAATAAAGTTCATCTGACTCAGTGGGGCTCCCCAATAGCCCAGATGTATTAGCTGTTAGTAATCTGATATGCCGAGTAGTCAAATAGAATGCTTTAAGTCTATGAATTACAGGAGCTGAATAAAGTGCGACTGCTCGGCTGCTAGGCTAGCTCCGCCCCCCAGTCACAGACTTTTTATAATGTATAAAACCCCAATCACTAGACTGTTCTCTCAGGCAGAGCAAATGTTTTGCTTGGTTTAAAAAAAAAGTGTGGCTTGCGGGTGAGTCAAAAAGCACCACGACTATATAATTCAAATGACATATACAAAACATTCATGGATTCATAATACATTTATTAAATGAGTTTTTATTAATTGATAACATTTCTGTTATAACATGAAATGACTTAAATGCACAGTGTAATAGAAGAGGTTCTTGTGCGCCATGAGACATGACACACAGTGGCGGCTGGTGAATTTTTAGGATGGTGGTGCACAAGACCCCGCCCCTATGAGAAAGCCACGCCCCTTTGAAAAGACACGCCCCTTTCAAAAAGCCACGCCCCTTTGAGAAAGCCACGCCCCTCAAATGGCCCCACCCATTTGAACCAGCAGTGTTTTTGGTCATCATCTTGTTGAAATATCCTGCCCCTGGGGTAACTTCAACTAAAGTTTGTGACTGATTCCTCAACATTATTCTCAAGTATCTGCTGATATTGAGTGGAATCCATGAGACCCTCAAGAAGATTCCCAGTACAGGTCTTTGGAGGTGGTCTGTGGGCTGTTTTTGACCGTTCTCACCATCCTTTGCCTCTCCGATATTTTACTTGGCCTGCCACTTCTGGCTTAACAAGAACTGTGCCTGTGGTCTTCCATATCCTCACTATGCTCACTATGTTCCTCACAGTGGACACTGACATCTTAAATCTATGCAATAGCTTTTTGTAGCCTTCCTCTAAACCATGATGTTGAACAATCTTTGTTTTTAGGTCATTTGAGAGTTGTTTTGAGGCCCCCATGTTGCCACTCTTTAGAGGAGAGTCATAGAGAACAGCTTGCAATTGCCCACCTTAAAACCTTTTCTCATGATTGGATACACCTGTCTATGAAGTTTAAGGCTTAATGGACTCACCAAACCAATTTTGTCTTCCAATTAATCAGTGCTAGGTAGTTACAGGTATTCAAATTAACAAAATAACAAGGGTGCCCAACAATGTTCCCTCTAATTTTGTTGAGAAGTGGGCGCAAAAAAATTTACCTGTGCAAATTTTTGGCAAGTGATCAAAATGTGTGCGCACTTGAAAACATAACACACATACACAAACCCACACACAGATATTCACATAACCCTCTCCCTCACATTCTCAAGCACACTCACACCCTCTCCCTCACATTCTCAAGCACACTCACACCTTCTCCCTCACATTCTCAAGCACACTCACACCTTCTCCCTCACATTCTCAAGCACACTCACACCCTCTCCCTCACATTCTCAAGCACACTCACACCCTCTCCCTCACATTCTCAAGCACACTCACACCCTCTCCCTCACATTCTCAAGCACACTCACACCCTCACAAGCTCTTAAACACACACATCCACACACACAGCCACACACACTCACACAGCCACACACACTCACACAGCCACACACACTCACCTCACACCCAGCAAACCAACATTTGGTTAGCAAAAAATGTATCTAAACTGCAGAATCTAAAGTGTGCAAAAAAGCAAAGCAACAGTTCATGGGAGTCACTTATGCAGAAGTGACATAAGATTACCCTTAATCCTAAACCTAATGCAAACATTTTGTAAACTCTAATAGATAAGCATCTTATAAATCAAAGAAAAGAATAATAGAATGGCGCTTGAAAAGCTAGAGGTGTACACTTGTTTTAAAATTAGTTCAGAAAATATAATATAATAAAATAAATATCAGATCCAAAAAATCCAAAGTATTTAAATATATATAAATTATTTAGGGATTTACTACAAATAAAATGTAACAAACTGATAAGCATAAAACATATATTAATATAATCATATTCATCCATCCAATTAATTCAAAACGCATGTTGTGGGCACAACTAAAAATGAGATGTTAATAATATTAAAAATCTGGATAGTATAAAAAGAAGATAAAGTCAATGATGTTGAAAAAAGGATGCCTCTTGTATCCCAAAAAGATACTGAAAAAATATCCCAGGTGATAGTATAGAATCCTAGTCCGTAGTTACAAGATATTTCTCACATGTTATGTATAGGAGGAAATGGAATATCTCAGTGTTTGAAAAAAATGAAGCTAGGCTAGCGGTGGTGTATTTGTAATCCACAGTGTCGCTCGTGGCCGTCTTATTATAAGCATTAGGGCCGTCAGATTGCCCGATAAAATATCCGTGATAGCGGATATGTAAGGGAGCCTTACCGGACCTCTGAAGTGGTGTTACGGGAGTTTCCATCAACATGCGCATCCCCATCTACCGCGATCATCACCCTGGGCCCTGCTCTTACAAAACTGAGCTCTGCTGAGGCTTTTGGCGCTCCAAGATGCGCGCCCTTAATCGCGCTCATTAGAGGGAACATTGGTGCTGTGTAACTGCTGAAATTCAATAACAGCACAGGTCAGCTCAGTATGGCTAGAACGCCTGTTGATGCGGGGGAGGAGCCGGTGATGACGTATCCGGCGTCATGGTGCAGCCTATCAGAGCACAGGCTGGAATTTGTCCCTCCCCACTCGCACAGTTCAGTGTGTGCGATCAAGCTATCAATTAGAATTGCTTGAGGCTGGCCCAAATCCTGCAGACTGACGTAGGCATCACTGACAGAGCCCTATATCATGCCTATCGCACGTGCGGTTTTGTATTAAAGAAACACACACACACAATTTTTTTTTTTACTTTTTAAAAAAAAAAACAAGCAGAATGTTATTTTTGGGGGTTAAAAAAAATAAAATATAATTTTTCCAATAGGGGGCCATTGAAAAAAATATATTTTATTCAGCATAATTTTATTCAGCATAATTTTTTTTATTTATTTTTTCTCAGCATCTGACAGTTTATTTTTTTTTTCTCATCTGACATTTTTTCTTTTTGCTCAGCAATCTGACAGGGGGGCACGTGCGCTTGTGCACAAATGGAGGAGCCTCCACTGATGACACAGGTTCCCCTTTGCGCCTGGTAAAATGATAAGTGTTTTGAAACTGAATTCTATATGGGAAGTATGTGTAATGTCTTCTATAGGTCAAAATAAAGATATTAGTTGAGTATTTCCAGAAGCACAGCCTTCTTTGAGGAATGCCTCTGAATTGCCTTTCTAGTAACCTTCTTGAATACTATAGTTAACTCGCAATTAAAAATACCTGTCTACAATAAGCCCACTGCAGTATAGAGTTACAAATTGCCCTCCACAAAGATGCCGGGCAACCTGTAGACCTGTGATTGTGTAAAAGGTGTAGGTGGGTCACACAATAGCCCTTACCGAAAGCTCTACCTTGGCCCCACACATTTTATATCCTCTAAAACACACACTACAGTGATTTGACTCCTCCCATGACCTTGATTGCCAGTAGCACACCCAGTGATGGGCCAGATTACAAGTGGTGCACTACCTAGAACTTTTACTTGCGATAAACGTCGCTAAAAGTACGTTTTTTGGTGCATGTCGGGTTGCGTGCTTATTACAAGTTAACCAGATGCGCACTAACCATATATTGTGATTGCCTTAACGTATTCTCCCTATTGAAGTCAATGGAGAGCGCAGAAGAAAAAACCTAACACCTATCACTCGCGTGCCAACCCGGCAAGAGTTATGATTATTTCACATTCCAATGTTCTTCACATACAGAACAATGTAGTCTTTATTGTAAATATATTTTTCTACATATATCTATATATATCTATGCTAATATATCTATTCATATAGATATGTAGGTATAGATATCTATTTTACATTAACATTGACTTAGATTACGAGTGGAACGCAAAATTGCGCTTTCGCAAGCGCAATATTTGAGCTCCACTCAGTAATAAGATTTTTGGCCATCAAGAAAAATGCTATGTCTGGCGCAAACCCCACAGTTTTTCATAGGCAGGGACTGGGAAACTAGTCAGAATTGAAGGAATGATGGATGGTGCTAAATACAGGGAAATTCTTGATGGAAACCTGTTTCAGTCTTCCAGAGATTTGAGACTGGGGCGGAGGGTAACCTTCCAGCAAGACAATGACCCTAAGCATACTGCTAAAGCAACACTTGAGTGGTTTAAGGGGAAACATTTAAATATCTTGCAATGGCCCAGTCAAAGCCCAGACCTCAATCTAATTGAGAATCTGTGGTATGACTTAAAGATTGCTGTACACCAGCGGAACCCATCCAACTTGAAGTAGCTGGAGCAGTTTTGCCATGAAGAATGGGTATACATCCCAGTGACTAGATGTACCAAGCTTATAGAAACGTATCCCAAGAGACTTGCAGCTGTAATTGCTGTAAAAGGGGGCTCTACAAAGGATTAACTCTGGGGGGTGAATAGTTACGCATGCTAAAGTTTTCAGTTTTCTTGGTCTTATTTCTTGTTTGATTGTTTCAAAATAAAAATATTTTGCAAATTGGTAGGCATGTTGGTGGTAGGCATGTTGTGTAAATCAAATGATACAACTCCCCCCCCCCAAAAAAATAAAAAATTCCAGGTTGTAATGCAATAAAATAAGGTGAATACTTTTGCAAGGCACTGTACATATATTTAGACATGTATATGTATGTATATATACACAATATAGCCCTTTACAGTCAAACTCCTTGTCATATACTATATACCTTTTAACCCTTAGAACTTTTTTTTAAATATTGATATGGATAATTTTTATCAGATAGTGTTTATATGAGTGTTACTGTAATTTAAATGTATTTATGCAACTTTTTTAATGCACTACTCTTTACGCCAGGGTTTCAGTTGCACTAACCTGACGAGCATAAAATGCGATTGCTTTCTCGCAATCGCACTTAGGGGCCGATTTATTAAAGTGCGAGCTGACATTATACTATGTAGTGTATCATGTCTGACGCACATCGATAAATGCCGACAGCATACGCTGTCAGCATTTATCATTGCACAAGCATTTCTTGTGAACTGCTTGTGCAATGCCGCCTCCTGCAGATTCTCGGCCAATCGGCCGCTAGCAGGGGGTATCAATCATATATAATCGGGCGGATGGATGTTATGGAGCATTAGTCTTTAGACCGCTGCTTCATAACTGTTGTTTCCGGCGAGCCTCAAGGCTTGTGCTGAAACAAGGGCATCAAGCTCCATTCCCTTGCTTGATAATTCGGCCCCTTAGTTTCAACTTGTAATACGTGCACTATTTCCAAAAAAACAATATTGTTTGTGCATAACAGTTAGCGCACCACTTGTAATCTTGCCTGGTGTGTTTTTAATACCAATTGAGGTTGCCAGTATAAAACACAGCAGATAGTTTACCCCAGTGACTACAAGTAACACAAACAGAGCAGTACCAATGAGTTCAAGTAACATTTAAGACAACAATTGAAATTGCATAGGACTGTAAAGGGACTAAACCCAGAATGTTTCATTCATAATTCAGATAGGGAATACAATTTTAAACAACTTTTAAGTGTGTTTTATTATTAAATTAGCTTCATTCTTTTTGTATCTTTTGTTGAAGAAGAAGCATTGCACTGAATCATTAACGTTTATCACTTTACTGTCCCTTTAAAAACATTTGCTTTTTGTAGAGTTTTTAATGAACAACCTGCTGAAATACTTGACTGTTCATTTAAATACAGGACACTTGGCAACCTAACTGCAGTGACCCAATAAGAATATTTCCCACTCCAAAAATCCTGGACAACGAAGAGGCCAGGAATGAAGGATATCTCTGTTTAAATTGATAATAACATTGACTGAATCAAACTGACTAACCTATGCTTAAAGGGACACTGAACCCAATACAGATAGAGCATGCAATTTTAAGCAACTTTCTAATTTACTCCTATTATCAAATTTTCTTCATTCTCTTGGTATCTTTATTTGAAAAGCAAGAATGTAAGTTTACATACCGGCCCATTTTTGGTGAACAACCTGGGTTGTCCTTGCTGATTGGACAGCATCAATAAACAAGTGCTGTCCATGGTTCTAAACCAAAAAATGGCTGGCTCCTTAGCTTAGATTCCTTCTTTTTCAAATTAAGATAGCAAGAGAACAAAGAAAAATTGATAATAGGAGTAAATTAGAAAGTTGCTTAAAATTGCATGCTCTGTCTGAATCACGAAAGAAAAAAATTTGGGTTCAGTGTCCCTTTAACCAATGGATGTTGTATTCTGGTATATTTGGTATTGGACATGTTTCTAACTTCACAGTGTCATGAGCGCTATACTGGTTTCCATTAGAACTAACAGAAACATAATGAAACTCATTTAAGTGTTCAGTGAAATGTTTCTGCCATATGTACAACATTACAGAAGGACAAAAAAAAAAAGATATTCTTCTAGAGTGTTTTCTTTGGGTGACATGACCTCCTATGTTTTATTGACTTAAATAAAAGGGAAGCTTTTATATCTTACTATAGTGCTTTGAGTGTTCTTTTTTTCTGAAGCTAAATTCTGTTCTTCATTATGGAAATACGTCCTGTACCAAATAATGGGGAAAAAAAGGTATAAGTATTACCAGACAAGATGCTCCCAGTAGTGGCACTACACCTAATTCCCATGGCTGGGTCTTGAGATGTTTGAGGAAGACATGTTGGCATGATGGATGAATTGAACCAGACAGGCAGTGACAGAAGAACCAATGCAATGTTGTTAGCAGATGTTGTGAAGTTAGGATGCTGGATAACCTTGGATACTTTCCAGGTACTGCTTCTCAAAGAACTGTCACTACCCATGATCACAGACAGCAAAGAAGTATTCCTGAGGGAAAACAATACAATATTGCCGTTGGTGCAAAAATATTAGTTAAAGGGAAGGTAGAAGTTCAGTATCATATTAGCAGTGAAGTTATATTCATTTTTCTGTCACAATGTTTTTCTTAAAGGGACAGTAAAGTCATAATTAGACATTCATGATTTATAAAGAACATTCAATTTTAAACAACTTTCCAATATACGTCTATTACTTAATTTGATTCTTTCACTTGTTATCCTTTGCTGAAAGGTTTATCTAGGTAAGCTCAGGAGCAGCAAATAACCTAGGTTCCAGCTGCTGATTGGTGGCTGCATATATATATCGATTGTCATTGGCTCACCCATGTCTTCAGTTAAAAACCTGTAGTGCATTGCAGCTCCTTTATTTCAGGGAAGCATTGCACTCACGAGAGTGCGCTTCCATAGGCTCCAATGGGAACCTCGTTCTCAAGATTTGAGGTATATTTTTAAATATCAGTCAAAATGTGTTTATTTTATTAGAATACCATTGCTGTTGTAGATAATTGTCATTATAATTGTGCTTAGAGGAATGTGGCTGCACCTCACTGACGAGGCCCATAGGAGGCCGAAACAATCGTCTGGGGTTGTCATGTTCCTTGTTCAGAGGAGAATTGCCTGGTATTTCGGGGCTGGACTGACCTCACTTGGCAGGATCAGACTGATATACTTCAGGAAAGTTTTCCTCTGTGAAAAGCACACTGGTCTAAAAGAGTTTGCTCCTGGGTGGTAAATCACCATAGAACTAGCTGATGAGCTGTTGTTTGTTCCTGGTAGAGAGCTTCTCTCTTCATATGCAAAGTAGATTGTCAACCATTTGATAAATCATGCAAATCACTTTGCATGTATCTTGTAATAGATTAGGCACTACCTTGTCTTAATAGTCAAACTGGGTTCTTGTGTGTGTTTTTTGTTGTTAGGCAGTTGTGTTGGATGTCTGCGTATACAAATTAATAATCAACCTTATAAAGAGGAAGATGATAAAAAAATTATTCTTAGTCTATAAAGAGAGGCTATTTCAGTTTTATACATGTTTACAGACTGAACTGAAAATACACATCCTCACTTTAAAGGGACAGTCTGCGCCAAAAACGTTATTGTTTAAAAAGATAGATAATCCCTTTATTTACCATTCCCCAGTTTTGCATAACCAACACTGCTATATTGCTATATATATATATATACTGTACTTTTTACCCCTATGATTACCTTGTATCTAAGCTTCTGCAGACGAACTCCTTATCTCAGACTTGCATTTCAGGCAATTAGTGCTGACTCTTAAATAACTCCACTAGAGTGTGCACAATGTTATGTATATGGCCCACATGAACAAACATGGAATTAGCTATTCACAGCCAGACAGTGAGATAAGAGGTTGACTGCAGAGTCTTAGAAATCAGCCTCCATGAGCCTACCTAGGTTTAGTCTTTAACAAATATTCAAAATTCAAAATGAACAAATGAATGAAAATTTGTTTCATTTTTCGAATGTTGCAAAATATTCGCCTATCCCTATTGTTGCTCTCACACAAGGTCACAAACCCATTTCATAGGGTTGTCTGTTTTAGAAAAACAACAAAAAAATTTGAAATATATTTTAAGGACAATCATGGTTCTCTCAGCAGTAACATCATACACAAATTTATAAGGCTCAGATTAAATGCTTTTACGGCACATCTGGGGTAACTTACATAAATTGTAATGGGGCAAAATAAATCTCAAAGTCTGCTATACATATATAACCTTAGTATCTGATTTGTGTCTAAAACCCTAAGAAATGTTAATTAGGCATATCCAAGAAATGCTGGATCATTTTTTTTTTTCAAGATTGAAACTGATTTCTAGTTATTATTATCATTGTATAAAATACACATGGTAGATTGCTTTCTTAACAATTGTGTTCAAGATTACATGTATATTCCCAATACTACTTTGTAAGCGTCTTACTATGTTATTAAATTGTTTACAACAGGGCTCAAAATTTCCACTCGCCCCTTTGCCGGAGGCAAGTGGAAAGTGAAAGATAGTGAGTGAATGTTGAGTCAACATTCACTTACTATAAACAGTTTGGCAGCACGGGTTGGTGTAGCAGCGCTGAAGATGGACTGCGGTTGTGAAAAAGGAGCATGGGAGCTCCAACACGTCGGTAGGGTGAGTGTCAATCGGTTGGCAGACTTGAAGCTGAGAGGAAGAGCGGGAGAGGCTGCAGGAGAATTGTATATACAGATAAGTAGTAAGATTTGTATACTCCTGACAAACACACATTTTTGGCTAAAACGCTGAAGGGATATGGCAAGGATATGGTTCATAATGCTCTATCTGGCTACATTATGAGAAGAGAGGCTAAACAGGGCCAGTGAGAGATATTAGAGGGGAAAAGTGAGAGTGGTTAAGAAAAGAAGATAAGAATTAAAGGGACAGTAAAGTCAAAATTAAACTTTCTTGATTCAGATAGCACATGCAATTTTAAACAACTTTCCTGTTTACTTCGGTTATCAAATTTGCTTCATTCTCTTGGTATATTTTTTTTGAAGCGTAAAACTAGGTAGGTTTGTACGAGCTCAGGAGTGTGCATGTGTCTTTAATACTCTATGGCAGCAGTGCTATGCAACATTATTTGTAGCTTTGTTATACAATGTTGCAAAACACTGCTGCCATAGAGTTCTAAACACACTCCTGAGCTCTTATGAGCCTACCTAGTTTTACTCTTCAATAAAAGATACCAAGAGAAATTTGATAATAGAAGTAAATTGGAAAGTTGGTTAAAATTGCATGGTCTATCCAAATCATGAAAGTTTAATTTTGACTTTACTGTCCCTTTAAGAGATAGTGGAGAGAAAAAAGGAAGCGCGAAGAGATAGGAGAGAGGGGAAAGAAAGTATAAGAGAGGAGCGAGTGGACAAAGATAATTAAGAGAGAGAGAGAGGTCTGCTATGAACTTCCATAAAAATTAAAATCCTCCAGGTCTGCTATCATTCCATTGTCAGCAATGCCTCAGAGAGTGCTGATAGTCACGGAAGGTCATAGCAGACCTATAGATTTCTGTAAAACTTTTTTTAATGATTATCTAATTACAAGGTGGAGTATTGGGTGTGGTGTGGGTAGGTAGCAGATGTGACGTGGACGGGTGATGGGTGGGATCAGAGGTGGCAGGTAACATTTGTCCTGGCTAGTAGAACATGTAAGCCTTAGATGTTTATAAAACAGAAGTATGTCCTTCTACCCAATAGTTTAGCCTATATAGGATATATGAAAGCATCCACTTATCATCAGTTTGAATAATAACATGATGTGCGTGCAAAATCAATTTAAGAACGCATATAAATATACAAATGCTCCTTACTTTTTAGTCCACTTACCTTTTTGTATGTGTATAACATCATAAGTATGTGAATGTCTTCATGAGACTGGAGGTTATCATACTGATGCTTAAAAATAACTCCAAAATATACTTAATATAAAACATATATATAACATAGAAAGATGGTTGGCTAACTACTACAAGGCTTGATACCATGACCATACCTACCAACATAACCAAACCAAGACCTGAAGGCAGAGTTATAGCCATCTGGGGCATAGTGTAAATGGCTAGGCAGCATGAAGCACCGTTATGGCAGTGCCTACCTAGGTGGTTCAGGAGCAGAGTAAGTAATTATTTAGCAATTCTTTCTTTAAGAGTTTACTACAATAGGCCTAGCTTCCATTGCTTTTGTAAACTGTGTAAATTGGTGGTAACAAGTATTGCCATTTAAGGCATATTAAATAGTAAATACATGCTAGACATAATGATGTATTCAAAGAAAATACTAGCCTTAGAATAATATGTAGATGTATTTTTTTTGCAATTAAATTCAAAGAAATAAATAGTAATGGTTTAGTAAAGTTTCTATAAAGTACTCTAGCTTATATAAAGTATTGGGCACCACCATGTTTGAAATTCTATTTGCTATTCAAATCAGCCAATAGAATTTCAGTAGCTCTCATCCTATTGGCTGATTTGAACAGCCAACAGGATTTCAGTAGCTCTCATCCTATTGGCTGATTTGAATAGGAATGCAAGAGATGTCATTTTGAAAAGGCTCCCTTGCATAGAAGATTCAGTGCACGGCGGTGACCGTATGAAGAGGACACTGCGCACCGGATGTCTTGAAGGATGGACCCGCTCTGCGCCGCCGGGATGAAGATAGAAGATGCCGCCGGGATGAAGATAGAAGATGCTGCCTGGATGAAGCAAGAAGACGCTGCCTGGATAGATGAAGACCTCGCCGCCTGGATGTCCGGACTTCAGAAACTGTAAGTGGATTGTCGGGGGTTAGAGTTAGGTTTTTTTTTTACTTTTTTGGATGTTTTTTTTTTTAGATTAGAGTTTGGGCTTTTTTAAAAGAGCCAAATGCCCTTTTAAGGGCAATACAAAAGAGCTAAATGCCCTTTTAAGGACAACACCCATACAAATGCCCTTTTCAGGGCAATGGGTAGCTTAGGTTTTTGTTAGAGTTAGGTTTTTTATTTTGGGTAGTTGGTTGGGTGGTGGGTTTTACTGTTGGGGGGGGTCTTTGTACTTTTTTACAGGTAAAATAGCTGATTTCTTTAAGGCAATACTGTACAAAAGGCCCTTTTAAGGGCTATTGGTAGTTTATTGTAGTCTGGGGGGTGTTATTTTGGGGGGGCTTTTTATTTTTATAGGGCTATTAGATTAGGTGTAATTGTTTTTTATTTTGGATAATTTAGTTTGTTATTTTTTGTAATTTACTGTTTGTTATTTTTTGTAATTTAATATTTTTTATTTTTTGTAATTTTAGATTTAATTTTTTTTAGTAGTGTTAATTTTTTTTAATGTGTAATTTATTTTATTTTATTGGTAGTTATTTTAATTTTAGTATAACAGTTATGTTAGGTTAATTGTTAGTTTAAACTTAGGTTTTTTTAATTTCACAGGTAAGTTTTTATTTATTTTAAGATAGGGATATTATAATTTTAATTTAAAATTTGGGGGTTGTTAGGTTTAGGGGTTAATAGTTTAATTTAGTTTTTTGTGATGTGGGGGGCTGGCAGTTTAGAGGTTCATAGGTTTATTTAGTGGTGGTGATGTGAGAGGCCAGAGCTTTAGGGGTTAATAACTTTATTTAGCGGCGGCGATGTCAGGGAGAGGCGGAATAGGAGTTAATAGCTTTATTATAGTGTCGGCGATGTTGGGGTGCGGGGGGAATAGGGGTTAATAACTTTTTTATAGTGGTGGCGATATCGGGGAGCGGCAGAATAGGGGTTAATAACTTTTATTAGTGGCGGCAATGTCGGGAGCAGCAGATTAGGGGTTAAAACTTTATTTAGGTGTCTGATGTCGGGGGCGGCAGATTAGGGCTGTTTAGACTTGGGGTTTATGTTAGGGTGTTAGGTTTAAAGGGTCATTAAACCCAAATTTTCTCTTTAATGATTCAGATAGAGAATACAATTTTAAACAACATTCCAATTTACTTGTATTATCTAATTTGCTGCAATCTTTAGATATCCTTGGTTAAAGAAATAGCAATGCACATTGGTGAGCCAATCACATGAGGCATCTATGTGCAGCCACCAATCAGAAGCTACTGAGCCTATCTAGATATGCTTTACAGGAAAGAATATCAAGAGAATGAAGTAAATTAGATAATAGAAGTGAATTAGAAAGTTGTTTAAAATGGTATACTCTATCTGAATCATGAAAGAAAAAAGTAGGTTTAATGTCCCTTTAAACTTAACTTTTTTCCCCCCCTTAGAAATCAATGGGGTTGCGTTATGGCGGTCGCCATTCTGCGCTTCAGGTGTTAGTTTTTTTTCGAACACTTTCTCCACATTGATGTCTATGGGGAAAGCGTGCATGAGCACGTCAAAACAGCCACCATATCGCACGCACAAGGCAGCTTTTTAGAAACTTGTAATGGCAGCGCTATGGAGGGTGAAATAACGCAACTTTTGTTGCGTTCATTTCCCACCCTCTATAGCGCAAAACTTGTAATCTAGGTGTCTGAAATTTAGAAAAAAAGCATTTTCCAAATTAAAGGAAAGGGGACAAAATACATAATGAATTTATATTGTAAAGTGTTTTAACTACATATAATTAAACATTTTGGGCTACATTACAAGTGGAGCACAGATGAACTCTCCTGCTTGAGCGTTAATTGCACTAGAAGTAAGCTTTTTGCATTTGTCGGGTTGCACTCGTATTGTAAGTTGAAAGTAAACTGTTTTTGCTTGATGAGCGCAAAAAGCCAAAGTTAGAATATCACGTGTGCATTCACTTATTCCCCCATAGAAGTCAATGGAGGGAATTGTTTTTTAAAAAAACACCCCCCCTATTTATTCATAAATACATATTTCTACATATATCTAATAATATTTCTTTCCTATGGCTTAGAGAGTCCACGATTCATTCCAATTACTAGTGGGATATTCACTCCTGGCCAGCAGGAGGCGGCAAAGAGCACCCCAGCAAAGCTGTTAAGTATCACTTCCCTTACCCATAACCCCCAGCCATTCTCTTTGCCTTGATCATGGGAGGATGGTGAAGAAGGTGTTTGTCATGATACAATCATATGGAGTAGTTGATACCTGGATTGGCTACCCAGCTGAGGTGGTATTGTGGTCTCAGACTGGAAAGGGTTAATGTGAATTGCTTTTTCTTTGTGTGAAATCTGTTTTCAGAGAGCTGTAAGCTGAGACCACCCCCTCCCCTTGGAAACTGACTTGGAGCTAAGACTTGTTGCATTGGCTGACTCGTCGTAAATTATGACAAGGGCGTTGTCCTTGACAAGACAAAGAAGGGTAGTTTTAAAACTGGATGTAACTGGAACTTTTAGTTAGAATTGTCCTGGGACCCAAGCCACTAATGTCGTGAACAGCAGTTCTCCACATATCTAAAGGAACTTGGTAATAAGTTGGATAGTGTGTTTCTATTATTTTTATGTCCCATTTTCTTTCTAAAGAATTGTAACTTTGCAACTGTATGTTATTTTGAATGTCTGTATATTTTTGCACTGTGTAACCTGTATTGATATTTTTGTTATTTAACACATAGAAAATCTCATTTTGTCTTTGGGCTCTAATATCTGAATTCACACTCCTGTTGAGACAAGGTTAAATGCATGTTACCTAATTGTTAAATTGTGTGAGTTTTTGGGCGTCCCAAAACACCCCTTTAATTTAGAAGTTTTGTTGGTGGCAGAAATTGTTAATTAGAGCAGTGTGGACAGGATTTGGGGGTTAATGTGGTGTCCCTTTTAAGGTCCTTTTGTAGAGTTACAAGGTTAAGGGAACCAGAGCTGTGTGCTATTAACCCCTTCATGTCCACACCTCTCTATTGTGACATTGAAAAGGTTTGATTCATCACAGTGTTTGAAGATATTAATCTTTTAATGGGTACATTTCCCTGCAAGCAAGGATTTGGGGTTATGCTGTGTCCATGTCAATCTCCTTGGTAGGAGTAATGGTGGCTTTTAGCAGTTAGAAGGGTGGTCCTTGCTTTATTTCTAACACATATGCTACCTGTCATGATTTCCTCCGTTCATCGCCGTCTCGCCGCGACTCCCGGATCTCTTCTGTGTTCTTACGTCACGTTGCCTAGCAACGTGACGCATTCTCAGACACTCCCTCTGACGTAACGGCCCTCTCTCCACCTTTAAATCTCGGCGGGAGATTTACTCGGGGCCCGTTTGTTCTCTTTTGCCGGACCTTGTCAAAGTGAGTACTATATTCTGGATTCTGACCCTATCCTTCCTGCCTTAGCTTTGTCTGTACCTCAATGCCGTTTTGGATATACTTGTCCCTTGCCTGTCTGAAGTCCTGCACTATCTGTTACTTAAAGTTTAACCTCTTGCCTACCAGACTTTGTTTGCTGACAAACCTGCTTAATGGGACATTATCTTTGTTTGCTTTAATCCTGCTAAAAAGGACATTATCATTTGTTTGCTGACAACCTGCTTAAAGGGACATTATCTTTGTTTGCTTTAATCCTGCTAAAAAGGACATTATCATTTGTTTGCTGACAACCTGCTTAAAGGGACATTATCTTTGTTTGCTTTAATCCTGCTAAAAAGGACATTATCATTTGTTTGCTGACAACCTGCTTAAAGGGACATTATCTTTGTTTGCTTTAATCCTGCTAAAAAGGACATTATCATTTGTTTGCTGACAACCTGCTTAAAGGGACATTATCTTTGTTTGCTTTAATCCTGCTAAAAAGGACATTATCATTTGTTTGCTGACAACCTGCTTAAAGGGACATTATCTTTGTTTATTGCAAACCTGCAAAAAAGGAACATTATCATTTGTTTGCTAAACCTGCTTAAAGGGACATTATCTTTGTTTGTTACTATTCCCCTAAAAAGGAACGTTATCTCCTGTAAATCAATTCAGTCCTCAAGAAGATATACTTAGTTACTATTCTTTTGGGAAAGTCTTATATCCTGCTTATTTTGTTTCCTGAGTGGGTCACGTCCTGGATATTTCTCAGTGTGCCAGCGTGTGTTTTAATTTTCACGCTAGCAGTTGGGTTAAATCCTGGACTGACTAAATACGGCTGACATTACAAACAGGCCATAAATGGACCCCACTGAATTATCCATGGCCGTGACCCACCAGGGACAATTACTGGGATCTCATGCTACCCACTTGCAATCCTTGGATTCCAAGCTGGATCAAATTACTACATTATTACAGAACTTGGTTGCTCCTATCCCTCCCAATCCTAATCCTCTTGAGGCATCTCCTCCTCCGATTCCCAACAACCAATCACAAGGACATTTGAGTCCTAGGATTCCTCTTCCAGACAAATATGACGGGAATCCTGAAGACTGTAGTGGCTTTCTGAATCAATGTCGACTTCACTTTCGTAACAGTCCTACCCTTTTTGCTACTCCCTCTTCTCGGATTACATTCCTTATTTCCTTAATGAAAGGAAGAGCTTTGGCCTGGGTATCACCTCTGTTAGAAAAAAATGATCTTATACTTCAAGATGTGGATGCTTTTCTTTCTGTTTTTTCTAACGTGTTTGACAAACCTGGAAGGTCTTCCGCTGCTGAAGCTTCTCTCTTAGACCTACGTCAGGGTGGTCAACCAGTGTCTCAATATGCCATTGAGCTCCACACTCTTGCATCTGAAACTACTTGGAATCAGGGAGCTCTTAGAGCAGCTTTTCGCAAAGGACTTTCAGAACGTCTCAAAGATGAATTGGTGTATCGGGAACTTCCAGAATCCCTAGAAGCCTTAATAAATCTTTGCATCAGTCTTGATTCTAGATATCGTGAACGCCAACAAGAAAGAGAAAGAAATCAGAGGTCCTCAACTCGAACCCCTTTTCGTCTGTCTCCTCGTTTTTCTAACCCAGTAACGACTGCCTCTCCTTCTCCTGATCAGGCTGAACCTATGGAAGTAGGAACCATAAAATTAACAGAAACAGAGCGTTTGAGAAGACGTTCTCTTGGCCTGTGTCTATACTGTGGCCTTAAAGGGCATTTATTAAGGGATTGTCCTACCAGGCCAGTAAAAGCCAGGGCTTAACTTCTGTCCAGGGAACTAAGTTAAGCCAAAAAAGAATTCATTCCCTCTATAATAAACTCTTTGTTCCTGTAACTCTTCAATTGGGTGATAACAAGATTCATACCCAGGCTCTTATTGATTCTGGTGCTGGAGGAGTGTTCATTGACTCCACTTTTGTGTCTACTCACACTATTCCCTTACTAAGAAAGAAGTTTTCAGTTTCTGTCTCTACTGTTAGTGGAGACCCTTTGGGTTCCGGATTCATCCAGTTTACTACTATACCCATACTTTTTTCTGTCGGAGTACTTCATTGTGAGAGGATATGTTTTGATGTTATTACTACTCCTCAATTTCCCATAATCTTGGGTCTTCCTTGGCTTCAGTTACACAATCCTACCTTTTCTTGGACCCATGGTGAACTCACCTCCTGGGGATTATCTTGCCATACTAACTGTCTTCAAGAACTTACTAAAATACCACTCACTATTGCTCTTACTACCGACACTTCTGGTCCTCTACCTATGCCTTATCAAGATTTTGTCGATGTCTTTTCAAAAAAAGAAGCAGAACGCCTTCCTCCTCACCGTTCATTTGATTGCCCTATTGATCTTCTTCCTGGGGCTCCTTATCCTCGAGGCAAGACTTACCCACTTTCTAGGCCTGAAAATGTAGCCTTGGAAGAATATATCAAAGATAATTTGGCCAGAGGATTCATTCGACCCTCCTCTTCTCCTGTAGGGGCTGGATTCTTCTTTGTAGGAAAAAAGGATGGCGGACTGCGACCTTGTATCGATTACAGAGGTCTAAATCAAATCACCATCAAGAACAGTTATCCTTTACCCCTAATTCCTGAATTATTCACATATCTTCAAGGTTCCACCATTTTTACCAAACTAGATCTTCGTGGAGCATACAACCTCATCCGTATGCGCAAGGGTGATGAATGGAAGACAGCCTTTAACACTCGATTTGGGCATTATGAGTATCTGGTCATGCCTTTTGGGCTGTGTAATGCCCCTGCTGTTTTTCAAACACTTCATGAATGAGATTTTTCGGGATTTTTTGAACATTTTTGTCATCATTTACCTTGACGATATATTAATTTTTTCTCAAAACTACCAAGATCATATACATCACGTCATGAAAGTACTTCAACGTTTAAGAGTTAACCATCTATTTGCTAAACTGGAAAAATGTTCTTTTCATCAAAAGTCTATACCCTTCTTGGGATATGTAATCTCCGAATCAGGATTTGAAATGGATCCAACTAAACTCTCTGCCATTTTGGATTGGCCTAGACCTGATTCTCTTAAAGCTCTGCAACGTTTTCTGGGTTTTGCCAGTTATTACAGGAAATTCATCAAAGGTTTTGCTACAATTACGTCACCTCTTTCGTCTCTCACCAGAAAAGGGCAAAACTGTAAAGAGTGGCCTCCTGATGCTGTTGAAGCTTTTGACTCTCTCAAAGAAGCTTTCTCTTCTGCACCTATCCTGCGTCACCCAAATCCGGATTTTCAATTTATTCTTGAAGTGGATGCTTCTTCTGTTGCTGCTGGGGCTGTTCTTTCCCAACGTATACCTGACACAGGAAAGATTCACCTGTGGGATTCTTCTCCAAGAAATTTTCTCCTTCTGAATTAAATTATGATGTAGGCAATAAAGAGTTGCTTGCTATTAAAATGGCCCTGGACGAATGGAGGCATAGGTTGGAAGGTACTTCTTTACCATTTACTATACTCACAGATCATAAAAACCTTCTCTATCTACAAACGGCCAAACGACTGAACTCCAGACAAGCACGTTGGTCTTTGTTCTTCTCACGTTTTCATTACAATCTGTCTTATATACCCGGTTCTAAGAACATCAAGGCTGACGCCCTTTCCAGACAATTTCAAGATACCTCAACTCCTGAATCTGGTACCATTCTTCAACCTCATAAAGTCTTAGCCCAGTTATCTACTTCGTGGTTACATGACTTACAATCTGCTCAGAAGGATCTTCCTTTGTCTTGCAAACCTCCTGATGGCCTACTCTTTGTTCCTAAACGTCTTCGTTCCAAGATTCTATATTGGGCTCATGACAGTCCTCTCTCTGGACATCCTGGCATCAGTAACACCGCTCGGAATCTCAAGCAACATGTCTGGTGGCCTACTCTGTCTCAAGATGTTACAGATTATGTCTCAGTATGTACACAGTGTGCCAGCAATAAGACTCCTCGTCAACTTCCTTCCGGTTTGCTCCAACCGTTACCCATTCCTCATCAGCCTTGGACCCATTTATCCATGGATTTTATTACCGATCTTCCTCTTTCAGCTGGAAATAACACTATTTGGTTGGTTGTTGACAAGTTCACTAAGACAGCACACTTCATTCCTTTATCTGGTTTACCATCTGCCAAAAGACTTTCCGAACTATTTCTCTTACACATTGTGAGATTGCATGGCTTCCCTCTGAATATCGTTTCGGATAGAGGAGTACAATTTGTTTCCCGGTTTTGGAGATCACTCTGCAAACACTTTGGAACAACGATCTCTTTGTCTACTTCACATCATCCAGAGTCTAATGGCCAAACCGAAAGGTTTAACCAGTGCCTTGAAACTTATTTGAGGCATTATGTGGATCATCATCATTCTAATTGGACTGGTTATCTCCCACTAGCAGAATTGGCTCATAACGCACGTTACAACTCCTCACTTCAGACCTCTCCTTTTCATGCGGCCTATGGATTTCAACCCAGAACGTTTCCTCTACACACTTCTTCCACAGAAAATCCTGCTTCTGATCTATCTGCCAGGAGGTTAACTCGTCATTGGAAGAGGATACGTCTTCTTCTTTCTAAAGCTTCTGAACGTTATAAGTTCTATTCTGATCTTCATCGAAGGAGGGCTCCCAAATATCGGCCTGGCGATAAGGTTTGGATTTCTTCACGTCATCTTCGCCTCAAGCAGCCTTCCACCAAGGTGGGTACCGCAATATGTGGGTCCTTTCCGGATACTGGGTCAAGTATGTCCTACTGCTTACCGAATTGCTCTGCCCAAGACTCTCAAAGCCCATCCTGTATTCCACGTATCTCTTCTAAAGCCTATGTTATCTAATAGGTATTCTAAACCTATGCTCAAACCTCCACCTCTTTTGATTCATGGACAACCTGAATTTGAGGTCAGTCACATTCTGGATTCCAAACTTCGTGGCAAAAGACTGTATTATCTCATTCATTGGAAAGGTTATCCTGTTACGGAACGATCCCATGATTTCCTCCGTTCATCGCCGTCTCGCCGCGGCTCCCGGATCTCTTCTGTGTTCTTACGTCATTCTCAGACACTCCCTCTGACGTAACGGCCCTCTCTCCACCTTTAAATCTCGGCGGGAGATTTACTCGGGGCCCGTTTGTTCTCTTTTGCCAGACCTTGTCAAAGTGAGTACTATATTCTGGATTCTGACCCTATCCTTCCTGCCTTAGCTTTGTCTGTACCTCAATGCCGTTTTGGATATACTTGTCCCTTGCCTGTCTGAAGTCCTGCACTATCTGTTACTTAAAGTTTAACCTCTTGCCTACCAGACTTTGTTTGCTGACAAACCTGCTTAGTAGGACATTATCTTTGTTTGCTTTAATCCTGCTAAAAAGGACATTATCATTTGTTTGCTGACAACCTGCTTAAAGGGACATTATCTTTGTTTGCTTTAATCCTGCTAAAAAGGACATTATCATTTGTTTGCTGACAACCTGCTTAAAGGGACATTATCTTTGTTTGCTTTAATCCTGCTAAAAAGGACATTATCATTTGTTTGCTGACAACCTGCTTAAAGGGACATTATCTTTGTTTGCTTTAATCCTGCTAAAAAGGACATTATCATTTGTTTGCTGACAACCTGCTTAAAGGGACATTATCTTTGTTTGCTTTAATCCTGCTAAAAAGGACATTATCATTTGTTTGCTGACAACCTGCTTAAAGGGACATTATCTTTGTTTGCTTTAATCCTGCTAAAAAGGACATTATCATTTGTTTGCTGACAACCTGCTTAAAGGGACATTATCTTTGTTTGCTTTAATCCTGCTAAAAAGGACATTATCATTTGTTTGCTGACAAACTGCTTAAAGGGACATTATCTTTGTTTATTGCAAACCTGCAAAAAAGGAACATTATCATTTGTTTGCTAAACCTGCTTAAAGGGACATTATCTTTGTTTGTTACTATTCCCCTAAAAAGGAACGTTATCTCCTGTAAATCAATTCAGTCCTCAAGAAGATATACTTAGTTACTATTCTTTTGGGAAAGTCTTATATCCTGCTTATTTTGTTTCCTGAGTGGGTCACGTCCTGGATATTTCTCAGTGTGCCAGCGTGTGTTTTAATTTTCACGCTAGCAGTTGGGTTAAATCCTGGACTGACTAAATACGGCTGACACTACCTCTTTGATTGACAACCAGAGTTGGTTACTTTGTTTTTTCTTTTTCTACAGGTCCTTGACAGATGTTGGTGTATCAGTCACACCTTAGAAGCTATTCCTATCCTGCAGCCGGATCCACAAGTATTTTGCCTTCTAGGTATTGGGGGCAGCATTTTAGAGGTTAATCTTCTGTGGATCTTTTGTATGAGACTCATTTGTTTTCCTGGGGGAATTTGAGTTTGGGCTGTATTCCTGAACAGGGGCATCTAAATGTATTTATTATTTTTTAAGAAAGAATCTACAATAGGAGGAGAATCTTAAGGGGTCAATCTTTAGCCCTAGATTTTGAGGCTGAGAAGGATGGACGGTTCAGTGTTATTTTGTTTTTCCTGTCTTGATGTGTTTTTATTTTGGCAGGTTTTTTTTGTTTTAAATTTGGCGCTTCTTTTGCGCACTTAGGGCCGGTGACGTTTGGGGTTACGTGTTTTCCCGCTCTTCCGCTTTTTATTTCTCACAGCGTCTTGAGCAGCGGAGTGGCGTGCTGCCTGGAGCTGCTGCTGGGGGCATTTATTTTTCTTTTGAATCTGGTTGCTAGTGGGAAGCTCCTGGTTCCGGTGTGGTGAGTTAAATCAGTCAGTCTGAGGATATAGAGGTAGCGTCTTACTTCTGATCTCTTTCTGCAGTGGGGTATTTTACTTCTATCTTGTTTGTTTAATTCTGTGAGAACTTTCAAATACTTTTGCTACTATTGACACTGAATTAGATGTTGTAGCTTCCTTAGTTAAATGTTTAATTTGTTTAGAGGCTCAAATTATGCTTCCTATGCAATTGTGTTCCATATGTTTAGATAAGACTTTAAACTTTAAAGATAAAATGTATCCTGAGCTTGTCTCTCAGGATAATGCTGTCCAGGCCGTGCCTCAGTTACCTCCTCAGACGCCCCATTCTATTTCACATGAAGTGCCCTGCGGTTCCTCTCAGCCTCCTTCTGGAGGTGTTTATTTACCTACGGATTTTGCTGCACAAATATCATCTGCTGTGTCTGCAGCTTTATCAGTTTTTCCGGTTTCTGGTAAACGTAAGAGAAAGTCCAAGTATATTAATGTTGGTAAGGGTTCTGACTCAACTTAGGCTGCGTTAGTCTGTCACAATTATCTGCTAAGTCTTTAGAGGCTTCTGAAGGTGAGTTATCAGATTCTGATACTGTTTTGTCCAATGCTACAAATTCAGAAGAGATTAATTTAATATTTAAATTAGAACACCTCTGAGTGCTTTTAAAGCAGGTTCTTGCTACTTTGGATGAAGCTGATACATCTGTTGCAGCGAATTCAAAGAGGTCTAGTAAACTTAATAGGGTATATGATGTACCTGCTTCTGTGGAGGTATTTCTAGTTCCAGATCGTATGGCAGATATTATTACTCAGGAATGGGACAAGCCTGGGATTCCTTTTTCTCTGTCTGTCTCTTCAAAAAAAACCTTCCAGTTGCTGATGCTATTTGTGACTCATGGCACACAGTTCCTAAAGTAGAGGGGGTTATCTCTACTCTGGATAAGAGAACTACTATTCCTATTGAAGATAGTTGTTCCTTCAAAGGACCTATGGATAAGAAGCTTGAGAGATTTTTTAAAGAAAATGTATATTCATCAGGGTTTGCAGTGGGAACCTGGTGCTAGTATTGCTACAGTTGCAGGGTCTGCATCTTATTGGTGTGATGATTTATCTAATCTTATACTAGAGGAGACTACTGTAGAGGAGAGCCAAGATAGGATCAAAGCTTTCAAGTTAGCTAATACCTTTATTTGTGATGCCAATATGCAAGTTCTTAGATTAAGTGCTAAGATTTCTGGTTTTACTGCTTTAGTTCGTAGAGTTCTGTGGTTAAAATCTTGGTCTGCAGATGTTACATCCAAGTCTAAGCTGTTATCTTTGCCTTACAAGGGCAAAACCTTGTTTGGTCCAGGTTTGGCTGAGATTATTTCTGACATTACAGGTGGAAAGGGTTCTTTCTTACCTCAGGATAAAAAGAATAGACCTAAGGGTCATCAGAGTTCTAATTTTCGTTCCTTTCTTAACTAAAAAGGGACAAAAGTCTTCCTCTTCCAAATCAGATCAATACAAGTCCTCTTGGAGGTCCGGTCAGCCCTGGAATAGGGGGAAGCAAACCAAGAAGCCATCCACTGATTCCAAATCAACATGAAGGGGTCGCCCCCGATCCTGTAATGGATCAGGTAGGGGGCAGGCTTTCTTTTTTTGTGACAGGCTTGGATACGAAATGTCCTGGATCCTTGGGCCATAGACATAGTATCCTATGGTTACAGAATAGGATTCAAATCATGTCCTCCCAGGGGACGATTCCACCTGTAAAGGTTATCTGCAAATTAGATCAAGAGAGAAGCTTTCTTAAATTGCGTAAAGGACTTATCATCCCTGGGAGTGATTGTTCCAGTTCCTCTAGAGGAAAAGGGTCTAGGATTCTATTCAAATTTTTTTATTGTTTCCAAAAAGGAGGGCACTTTCCGTCCCATTTTGGATCTAAAGTGTCTAATCCAATTTCTCAAGGTTCCGTCCTTCAAAATGGAAACCATCCGGTCCATTCTTCCTTTGGTTCAAGTGGGTCAATTTATGACAACTATATATCTGAAGGATGCATATCTTCATGTTACCATTTACAGGGATCATTACCAGTATCTAAGATTTGCTTTTAAAATTTTAACTCGCACTGAGACAGGACTGCCTGGAGCTCACCTGCTTTGCCTTTGCAGTAGCGCGTTTCATTTATTGCCATGCCAACCACGCAAAAATACATTTACAATTTTTTCACTATGTCTCGCGTAGAAGACAGAAATTAGCGTGTTTCCATCATTGGAACGTACCATTCAAAAATAAACAAATATTTAATTGTTTTAGACTAAAGAAATTGCTACAATATACGTAGTTATTTAAAAGTATACACAACAAAATATTACTTAAATATTAAATCAGCTATTAGAGTTTTGGATGGCGTGACATCGGAATAGACCTCTTCTCTGTCATAGCCGGTTGAGATTTGAACATTATTGCACTATGGTACTGACACAGCAGCCTGACCCTGAGACATATATATTAACGCAACGGTTATGAGAAAGTTTGAACAAACAACAATTGTTGCAGCTTATATATAATGATGCAAAGACTGCTATTTACATTGGAAATATTGTGTGAAGTTACGGAAGTGTTTAATACCCGTATATATTAGTATACACCACTTAAAGAGGGTTGTCATTATATAATGGTCTGCTTTGAACGATTGAATATAAAATCCTCAGAAGAGTTACATTGTTTAAAACTGAAGGATTGAGATTCAGTAGCCTATCATCAGTGTATACATACAGCTCACACGTGGATTACTTCATTTAAAAAAAACAGCAACTGTTGCAATTTGCATTCATTCTTCAAAGGACGAATATATATGTAGATACAAGGTTTCTTGTCACTTGCGCAAGTGTGAAAAATTGCTATAAAAAGTTCATTACAATATAGGAACTTTATGATCACACTGGTTGACAGGACTGGTTTAATTCTCAGGAGACCTTTTTTGATCAACAAGGCTGAGAGACTCTTTTTTTGTTTTTGAAGTTTTTTATTTTTCAGGTGGTGCTGTTCTATCACCCCCTTGGGACGCCGGGGGGGGGAGGGGGTGTTATATTCTGAACTTTCTTTTTGAGGCTTATCCTATACCTTTTTTTATGAATTATTAATATTTTGGTGTGTTTGTTTGTATATTTGTATTGCTCAATTTAAGCGGATTTGTATGGTGGTTGGGGTTTGTGTGAATGTGAATGGATTGACATTTGTACCTTTCAGAATAAATATTGGAGTTGACTGTTCCACTTTGGCGGATTTACTATAATTAAATTCTTATTACTAAGACTCGTTTGCTGGGATTTATTTATGTGACGTATATATATATATATATATATATACTGTATATATATATATATATGTCTATATATGTGTACATATGTATTTATGTGTTTATATGTGTATATATGTCTGTAAATACATATATACACATATAAATACATAAATACCTATGTATATATATATATATATATATATATATATATATACATATACCTACATATACATGTCTAAAGATGTACCGTATGTATCTCTATGTTAGTCTTTATAACTTTTGAGTGCAATATTTTTAAAAAAATATTTTTATCAGATAGTGTTATTATGAGTGTAACAATACATTGTAATGCATTTTTTATGTGTTTTGTGCAACTTTTTAGTTTTGGGAAACAGTTAACCAGAGCTCTGAAGTCGCTGTAATCATTCCAGCTTAGTTTTTAGTTTGTGCATCTAAAGGAAAGATCTAAGCTAAGCATATTTGCAAGTAAATACAGACTTTACAATAGAATGAAATCCTTAAGAACTATGAAACACACCTGTTTTTAAGACATCCCGCAGTGCTTACAACCCAGGAGTCAGTTAATAAACTTCCCAAGCAAACAGCCGTCTGGTTTTCCAGTATGATAGCCTGCCAAGGCCAAGCACTGCTAAGATCCACATTAATTGGACAAGGTGCTTCTTCTGTAAAATAAAAAACATAAGGTACATTTATCTAAGGGATAAAGGGAATACTGTAAAAAGTATAAATATAAACTTGTCAAATAATAGTCAGTTTGAAATATACTATACTAAAATATACAAAAGTATCCATCCAGAAAGCACACTTTCTATGTAAGACTGCCATATTACTACTGCGTTTTATTTATGACAGCACAATAAGCTAATCATAATTTATAGGTTGTAATCTACTGGACAGGAACTTCTTCAGCTCCTTTATACCACAAATATCACCACTTCCTCTATGGGCTTCTGTGAATTTTTGAGATCTAATGCAATAGAAGCTACTATTACATTAGACTCTATCACGTGCCCACATACACAGTTCCGAAAGCCTGATGGTTTTTCATGTGGGTGTAATACGATGACATCAGTCTTTTCAGACCTAGAGGCCGAATTATTAATGTGCGGACGGACATGATTCGCTGTAGCGATCAAGTCCACCACACATCGATAAATGCCGACAGCATACGCTTGTGCAATGCCGCCCCCCGCAGATTTGTGGCCATTAGCAGGCGGTGTTAATCAACCCAATTATATGTGATCGAGCGGATTGCTGTCCACTGCCTCAGATGTGGCGGACGAGTTAAGGAGCAGCGGTCTTAAGACCACTGCTTCTTAACTCTTGTTTCCAGCGAGCATAAAGGCTAGTGCGGAAACAGCTTCATTCTGCCACATACAGCGCTTGATAAATCGGCCCCCCAGACCCCTGTAGATCTTTCTTTCTGTGTACCTTATAAGCAGTTTACAATAAGATTTTCTACATATATTACCGCACTCTAATACCAGCGCTGCTTACGTTAGCAGTGAGCTGGTGTAACGTGCTCGTGCACGATTTCCCCATAGGAATCAAAGGGGAGAGCCAGCTGAGAAAAAGTCTAACACCTGCCAAAAAGCAGTGTAAAGCTCCTTAACGCAGCCCCATTGATTCCTATGGGGAAATCAAATTTATGTCTACACCTAACACCCTAACATGAACCCTGAGTCTAAACACCCCTAATCTTACACTTATTAACCCCTAATCTGCCACCCCCGACATCGCCGACACTGACATTATAATTATTAACCCCTAATCTGCCCCTCCAGACACCGCCGCCACCTACATTATACTTTTGGTCCCCTAATCTGCTGCCCCCAACATCGCCGATACCTAAATTATATTTATTAACCCCTAATCTGCCGCCCCCTATGCTGCCGCCACCTACCTACATTTATTAACCCCTAATCTGCTGCCCCCAACATCGCCGCCACTATAATAAACATATTAACCCCTAAACTGCCACACTCCCGCCTCTCAAACATTAGTTAAATATTATTAACCCCTAATTTGTCGGCCCTAACATCGACGCCACCTACCTACATTTATTAACCCCTAATCTGCTGCCCCCAACGTTGCTGCCACTATAATAAACATATTAACCCCTAAACCGCCGCACTCCCGCCTTGCAAACATTAGTTAAATATTATTAACCCCTAATCTGCCGCCCCCAACGTCGCCGCCACTATATTAAAGTTATTAACCGCTAAACCTAAGTATAACCCTAAACCCCCAATTAAAAGAAATCTAAATAAAATTCCTATCATTAACTAAATAATTCCTATTTAAAACTAAATACTTACCTATAAAATAAAATAATAAGTACAAACCCCCCCCCACTAAATTACAGAAAATAATAAACAAATTACAAGATTTTGAAACTAATTACACCTAATCTAATCCCCCTAACAAAATAAAAAAGTCCCCCCAAAATAAAAAAGCCCTACCCTACACTAAATTACAATTAGCCCTTAAAAGGGCCTTTTGCGGGGCATTGCCCCAAAGTAATCAGCTCCTTTTACCTGTAAAGAAAAAGTACAAATCCCCCCCAAAATTAAAACCCACCACTCACACAACCAACCCTACTCTAAAACCCACCCAATACCCCCTTAAAAAAACCTAACACTAACCCCTTGAAGATCACCTTACCAGGAGAAGTCTTCACCCAACTGGGCCGAAGTCCTCAACGAAGCCGGGAGAAGTCTTCATCCAAGCCGGGCGAAGTGGTCCTCCAGACGGGCAGAAGTCTTATCCAGATGGCATCTTCTATCTTCATCCATCCGGCGCGGAACGGGTCCATCTTCAAGACATCCAACGTGGAGCATCCTCTTTGATCGACAGCTAACACAGAATGAAGGTACCTTTAAGTGACGTCATCCAAGATGGCGTCCCTTCAATTCCGATTGGCTGATAGAATTCTATCAGCCAATCGGAATTAAGGTAGAAAAAATCCTATTGGCTGATGCAATCAGCCAATAGGATTGAAGTTCAATCCTATTGGCTGAACCAATCAGCCAATAGAATGAGAGCTCAATCCTATTGGCTGATTGGATCAGTCAATAGGATTGAACTTCATTCCTATTGGCTGATTGCATCAGTCAATAGGATTTTTTCTACCTTAATTCCGATTGGCTGATAGAATTCTATCAGCCAATCGGAATTGAAGGGACGCCATCTTGGATGAAGTCACTTAAAGGTACCTTCATTCTGTGTTAGCCGTCGATTGAAGAGGTTGCTCCGCGTCGGATGTCTTGAAGATGGACCCGCTACGCGCCGGATGAATGAAGATAGAAGATGCCGTCTTTATGAAGACTTCTGCCCGTCTGGAGGACCACTTTTCCCGGCTTGGATGAAGACTTCTCCCGGCTTCGTTGAGGACTTCGGCCCAGTTGGGTGAAGACTTCTCCCGGTAAGGTGATCTTCAAGGGGTTAGTGTTAGGTTTTTTTAAGGGGGTATTGGGTGGGTTTTAGAGTAGGGTTGGTTGTGTGGGTGGTGGGTTTTAATGTTGGGGGGATTTGTACTGTTTTTTTACAGGTAAAAGAGCTGATTACTTTGGGGCAATGCCCCGCAAAAGGCCCTTTTAAGGGCTATTTGTAATTTAGTGTAGGGTAGGGCTTTTTTTTATTTTGGGGGGACTTTTTTATTTTGTTAGGGGGATTAGATTAGGTGTAATTAGTTTAAAAATCTTGTAATTTGTTTATTATTTTCTGTAATTTAGTGTTGGTTTTTTTGTACTTTAGATAATTTTATTTAATTGTATTTAATTGTTGTTAAATTAGTTAATTTATTTAATTATAGTGTAGTGTTAGGTGTAATTGTAACTTAGGTTAGGTTTTATTTTACAGGTACTTTTGTCTTTATTTTAGCTAGGTAGTTATTAAATAGTTAATAAGCTAGCTACAATGTAACTATTAGTTATATTGTAGCTATCTTAGGGTTTATTTTATAAGTAAGTATTTAGTTTTAAATAGGAATTATTTAGTTAATGATAGGAATTTTATTTAGATTTATTTATATTATATTTAAGTTAGGGGGTGTTAGGGTTAGACTTAGATTTAGGGGTTAATAACTTTAGTATAGTGGCAGCGACGTTGGGGGCAGCAGATTAGGGGTTAATAAATGTAGATAGGTGTCGGCGATGTTAGGGACGGCAGATTAGGGGTTAATAATATTTAAGTAATGTTTGCGAGGCGGGAGTGCAGTGGTTTAGGGGTTAATATATTTATTATAGTGGCGGCGATGTCCGGTTCGGCAGATTAGGGGTTAAAAAGTTATTTTAGTGTTTGTGATGTCAAGGGGGGGGCTCAGTTTAGGGGTTAATAGGTAGTTTATGGGTGTTAGTGTACTTTTTAGCACTTTAGTTAAGAGTTTTATGCTACGGCGTTGTAGTGTAAAACTCTTAACTACTGACTTTAAAATGCGGTACTAGTGTTGACAGGAGAGGGTGTACCGCTCACTTTTTGGCAGACTCGTAATACCGGCGCTATGCAAGTCCCATTGAAAATATAGGATACGCAATTGACGTAAGTGGATTTGCGGTATTTCCAAGTCTGGCCAAAAAAGTGAGCAGTACACCTGTACGTTCAAGACTCGTCATACCAGCGGGCATTAAAAAGCAGCATTGGGACCGGCCAACACTGCTTTTTAAACCTAACGCACAACTCGTAATCTAGGCGATAGTGTTTTACCCCAAGGGATTGTCCATTTCAGCAAATGGTGGTAGAAGACATAGCCATTGTAGTATTTTTTTTTTTTTTTATTTAATTATATCTATCCAGAACTTATGCAATTAGGTTCAACACATTTTTCATAGCAGCCCAATTATAGTGATTGGGTTATACTTGCATTGCAATTGTTTGGTGCCAGCACACTATATGCATGCCACTAAATGTGACCAGCTACCTCTCAGTTTCGGTCTGATTCAAGTTGGTATAACTCTAGTACTTTTTACATAGATGCAGATGTTATATATCTATTTATGTACAAGTCACCACTTTTTGATAATAACAGACATTCAACCCAAAAATCTAATAAATCTAACCATGACCTTCCTCACCACAAGTAACGCTAATCAACTTGTCCCGATACCCACTTCAGCTTAAGCTTAACTTTTTGAACCTTCATTGTAATTACTCAAAACTATGCTAAGCCAATACCCAAGTGGATGAATGCCTTAACTGTGCTGACATAATCAAATCTATCTCAGTTCTTCCAAACCATAATCTCCTCCAGCACCATTAACTGTAATGGTTGACCCAATCTCCTAAATGCAATAGCCTTTAACAATAACTTTCCAGGGTTAAGCCTCCCTTATCCCTTAACTCACCTCCCCAAATTATCCCCCACCAAGAATACCCTCGACTGGCATTTCTTAAACTATGAATTGAACTCCCTATGCAACCCCCTCCTTCTCAATGTACTTTTCCATTTCATATGCATACTGAACACAATATATTGCATTAAAAAAAATCCCTCAAGAAAACTGTAGAATCCTATTGTTTAAATTCATATGAAGCTCAAAAATGCTCCAATATACTTCTATTATCAAATTTGCTATGTTCTCATTGTATTCTATTTTCAAGAGTATACCTAGGTAGGTAGATGCACATATCTTGAGCACTACATAGCAGGAAATACTGCTGCCATCTAGTGCTCTTGCAAAACTGCTGTCATACTGTTGTGTCTAAAAAATATCAGCACCCCTGCATTTCTGTCAGATAATGCACCACTCTGCCCAGAAAATGTTTGCAATTACAAATGTTTAGGCATTTTCATGTTTATTTCTTTTGTTTGTTTTGGTATGGCACAAAAAAGTGGAGAAAAAAAAACTAATCTGACACATTCCACGCAAAACTCCAAAAATAGACTAGACAAAAATATCGTCACCCTTAATTTAATATTTGGTAACACATCCTTTGGAAAAAAATAACTGAAATCAATTGCTTCCTGTAACGATCAATGAGTTTCTTACACCTCTCTACTGGAATTTTGTACCACTCTTCTTTCACCAACTGCTCCAGGTCTCTCAGATTGGAAGGGTTCCTTTTCCCAACTGCTGTTTTGAGATCTCTCCACAGGTTCTCTATGGGATTGAGATCTGGACTCATTGCTCGCCAGTTCAGTACTCTCCAGCGCCTTGTCTTAAACCATTTCTGGGTGCTTTTTGATGTGTGCTTTGGGTCATTGCACTGCTGTAAGACCCATGACCTCTGCCGAAGACCCAACTTTCACCCTACATTGCACCACAGAATTCTTTGGTAGTCTTCAGATTTCATAATGCCATGCACACAGTCAAGACATCCAGTGCCTGAAGTAGCAAAGCAACCCCAAAACATCAGTGAACCTCCACCATGTTTGACTGTAGGGAATGTATTCTTTTCTTTAAAAGCCTCATTTCTGAAAATAGTAGAATGATGGGCTTTACCAAAAAGCTGTAATTTTGTTTTGTCTGTCCACAGCACATTCTCCCAAAAGGATTTTGGCTTCCTCATGTAAGTTTTGGCAAACTCCAATCTGGCTTTTTTATGTTTCTGTGTCAGCAGTGGGGTCCTCCTTGGTCTCCTAACATAGTGTCCCTTTTCATTCAGATGGCGACATATAGTGCGAGCTGACACATTTGTAACCCGTGCCTGAAGATCAGCTTGAAATTGTCTGTGAGTTGATCAAGGTTCTTTATCCACCATTCGAACAATCCTTTGTTGCAATCTTTGATCAATTTTTCTCTTTTGTCAACGTCCAGGGAGATTAGCTACAGTGTCATGGGCTGTAAACTTCTTGACAATGTTGTGGACAGTGGACACAGGAACATTAAGATCTCTGGAGATGGACTTGTGACCTTGAGATTGTCCATGCTTTTCCATAATTTTTGTTCTCAAATCCTCAGACAATTATTTGCTGCTCTTTCTCTTCTCCATGCTCAGTGTGGCACACAGACACACACAACAGAAAGGTTGAGTCCATTTTTCACCATTTTAACTGGTTGCCGGTGGAATTTCTATATTGTTAGCACCTGTTAATTGATATAGGTGAGTTTAATTACAAATTACAGGAGCATTACAAACTGCAATTTTTCTTACAATTTTGAGAAAGTGACAATAATTTGGTCCAGTTTTGTATGGAATGTGTCTGATTTGGCTTTTTTTTTCTCCACTTTTTTGTGTCATACCAAGTGGTGCATTATCTGACAGAAATGCAGGGGTGCCAATATTTTTGGCCATGACTGTATAGTGCTACTGACATGTGCACACTCCCAAACCTACCTACATGCTTTTCAACAAAAGATACCAATTAAAATGTTTTCCTCCTGTATTTATTGTATTTTTAACAATAATGATTGGTTAATCATGTTAACCAATCAGAGTTGTAAATGTGTGGGCTATTTGTTAAAATTGTGCCCATATGCTCTTATTTATATTATACTCCCTATTTGGGAGCTGTCACACTAATTTTGAGCAGCTAAAGTGTGATGTCTCGCAATCCCCTATTCATAGTTACTGTAATGCAACAACGTTACACTGTTACTAGCATTAGCTTCTTGTGAAACCCATTATTGCATGCGACAGATTATTAAATATACCTTAATTCATTAAAGCTTCACCATAGTATTTCATAAGAAAGTGGGATGAGTTGCTTTCCATAGTAAGCAGTGAACTCACTTGTGGGCAATGTCTTGCATGGGACTGAAGGGTTTAACATAGATGAATCCAGGCAGCACTAATAAAAACTCACCATTTGAAATAAATATAAATTAAATTACAAGTATATTAGTGCAATTTAACTAAATCTATACATTAATTTTATATGCGACACATCGCACCTGATGACAACCTGAGACACATTGCACCTGATGACAACCTGAGACACATCACACCTGATGACAACCTGAGACACATCACACCTGATGACAACCTGAGACACATCACACCTGATGACAACCAGAGACACATCACACCTGATGACAACCTGAGACACATCACACCTGATGACAACCAGAGACACATCACACCTGATGACAACCTGAGACACATCACACCTGATGACAACCAGAGACACATCACACCTGATGACAACCTGAGACACATCACACCTGATGACAACCAGAGACACATCACACCTGATGACAACCTGAGACACATCACACCTGATGACAACCTGAGACACATCACACCTGATGACAACCTGAGACACATCACACTTGATGACAACCTGAGACACATCACACCTGATGACAACCTGCGACACATCACACCTGATGAAAACCTGAGACACATCACACCTGATGACAACCTGAGACATATAGCACCTGATGACAACCTGCGACACATCACACCTGATGAAAACCTGAGACACATCACTCCTGATGACAACCTGAGACATATAGCACCTGATGACAACCTGAGACGCATCACACCTGATGACAACCTTAGACACACATCACCTGATGACAACCTGAGGCACATCACACCTGATGACAACCTGAGACACACAGCACCTGATGACAACCTGAGACACATCACACCTGATGACAACCTGAGACACACAGCACCTGATGACAACCTGAGACCCATCACACCTGATGACAACCTGAGACACATCACACCTGATGACAACCTGAGACACACAGCACCTGATGACAACCTGAGACACACAGCACCTGATGACAACCTGAGACACATCACACCTGATGACAACCTGAGACACATCACACCTGATGACAACCTGAGACACATCGCACCTGATGACAACCTGAGACACATCACACCTGATGACAACCTAAGACACATCACACCTGATGACAACCTGAGATACACCACACCTGATGACAACCTGAGATACACAGCACCTGATGACAACCTGAGACACACATCACCTGATGACAACCTGAGACACATCACACCTGATGACAACCTGAGACACACAGCACCTGATGACAACCTGAGACACGCAGCACCTGATGACAACCTGAGACACATCACACCTGATGACAACCTGAGACACACAGCACCTGATGACAACCTGAGACCCATCACACCTGATGACAACCTGAGACACATCACACCTGATGACAACTTGAGACACATCACACCTAATGACAACCTGAGAAACACAGCACCTGAAGACAACCTGAGACACATCACACCTGATGACAACCTGAGATACACCACACCTGATGACAACCTGAGACACGCAGCACCTGATGACAACCTGAGACACATCACACCTGATGACAACCTGAGACACACAGCACCTGATGACAACCTGAGACCCATCACACCTGATGACAACCTGAGACACATCACACCTGATGACAACCTGAGACACATCACACCTAATGACAACCTGAGAAACACAGCACCTGAAGACAACCTGAGACACATCACACCTGATGACAACCTGAGATACACCACACCTGATGACAACCTGAGATACACCACACCTGATGACAACCTGAGATACACCACACCTGATGACAACCTGAGATACACGGCACCTGATGACAACCTGAGACACATCACACCTGATGACAACCTGAGACACATTACACCTGATGACAACCTGAGACACATTACACCTGATGACAACCTTAGACACATCACACCTGATGACAACCTGAGATACACCACACCTGATGACAACCTGAGATACACCACACCTGATGACAACCTGAGATACACAGCACCTGATGACAACCTGAGACCCATCACACCTGATGACAACCTGAGACACATCACACCTGATGACAACCTGAGACACATTACACCTGATGACAACCTGAGACACATCACACCTGATGACAACCTGAGACACATTACACCTGATGACAACCTGAGACACATTACACCTGATGACAACCTGAGACACACAGCACCTGATGACAACCTGAGACACACAGCACCTGATGACAACCTGAGACACACAGCACCTGATGACAACCTGAGACACATCACACCTGATGACAACCTGAGACACATTGCACCTGATGACAACCTGAGACACATCACACCTGATGACAACCTGAGACACATCACACCTGATGACAACCTGAGACACACAGCACCTGATGACAACCTGAGACACATCACACCTGATGACAACCTGAGACACATTGCACCTGATGACAACCTGAGACACATCACACCTGATGACAACCTGAGACACATCACACCTGATGACAACCAGAGACACACAGCACCTGATGACAACCTGAGACACACAGCACCTGATGACAACCTGAGACACACAGTACCTGATGACAACCTGAGACACATCACACCTGATGACAACCTGAGACACATCACACCTGATGACAACCTGACACACATTACACATGATGACAACCTGAGATACACCACACCTGATGACAACCTGAGACACATTACACCTGATGACAACCTAAGACACATCACACCTGATGACAACCTGAGACACATCACACCTGATGACAACCTGAGAAACACAGCACCTGATGACAACCTGAGACCCATCACACATGATGACAACCTGAGACACATCACACCTGATGACAACCTGAGATACACCACACCTGATGACAACCTGAGACACATCACACCTGATGACAACCTGAGAAACACAGCACCTGATGACAACCTGAGACCCATCACACCTGATGACAACCTGAGACACATCACACCTGATGACAACCTGAGACACATCACATCTGATGACAACCTGAGACACATTACACATGATGACAACCTGAGACATACAGCACCTGATGACAACCTGAGACACATCACACCTGATGACAACCTGAGACACATCACACCTGATGACAACCTGAGACGCATCACACCTGATGACAACCTGAGACACATTACACCTGATGACAATCTGAGACACACAGCACCTGATGACAACCTGAGACACATCACACCTGATGACAACCTGAGACACACAGCGCCTGATGACAACCTGAGACACACAGCGCCTGATGACAACCTGAGACACATTACACCTGATGACAACCTGAGACACATCACACCTGATGACAACCTGAGACACATCACACCTGATGACAACCTGAGACACATCACACCTGATGACAACCTGAGACACACAGCGCCTGATGACAACCTGAGACACATCACACCTGATGACAACCTGAGACACATCACACCTGATGACAACCTGAGACACATCACACCTGATGACAACCTGAAACACATCACACCTGATGACAACCTGAGACACACAGCGCCTGATGACAACCTGAGACACATCACACCTGATGACAACCTGAGACACACAGCGCCTGATGACAACCTGAGACACATTACACCTGATGACAACCTGAGACACACAGTGCCTGATGACAACCTGAGACACACAACGCCTGATGACAACCTGAGACACATCACACCTGATGACAACCTGAGACACATCACACCTGATGACAACCTGAGACACATTACACTTGATGACAACCTGAGACACATTACACCCAATGACAACCTTAGACACATCACACCTGATGACAACCTGAGATACACCACACCTGATGACAACCTGAGATACACCACACCTGATGACAACCTGAGATACACAGCACCTGATGACAACCTGAGACCCATCACACCTGATGACAACCTGAGACACATCACACCTGATGACAACCTGAGACACATTACACCTGATGACAACCTGAGACACATCACACCTGATGACAACCTGAGACACATTAAACCTGATGACAACCTGAGACACATTACACCTGATGACAACCAGAGACACACAGCACCTGATGACAACCTGAGACACACAGCACCTGATGACAACCTGAGACACACAGTACCTGATGACAACCTGAGACACATCACACCTGATGACAACCTGAGACACATTGCACCTGATGACAACCTGAGACACATTGCACCTGATGACAACCTGAGACACATCACACCTGATGACAACCTGAGACACATCACACCTGATGACAACCTGAGACACATCACACCTGATGACAACCTGAGACACATTGCACCTGATGACAACCTGAGACACATCACACCTGATGACAACCTGAGACACACAGCACCTGATGACAACCTGAGACACATTACACCTGATGACAACCTGAGACACATCACACCTGATGACAACCTGAGACACATCACACCTGATCACAACCTGAGACACATCACACCTGATGACAACCTGAGACACACAGCGCCTGATGACAACCTGAGACACATCACACCTGATGACAACCTGAGACACATCACACCTGATGACAACCTGAGACACATCACACCTGATGACAACCTGAAACACATCACACCTGATGACAACCTGAGACACACAGCGCCTGATGACAACCTGAGACACATCACACCTGATGACAACCTGAGACACATAGCGCCTGATGACAACCTGAGACACATTACACCTGATGACAACCTGAGACACACAGCGCCTGATGACAACCTGAGACACACAGCGCCTGATGACCACCTGAGACACATCACACCTGATGACAACCTGAGACACATCACACCTGATGACAACCTGAGACACATTACACCTGATGACAACCTGAGACACATTACACCTGATGACAACCAGAGACACACAGCACCTGATGACAACCTGAGACACACAGCACCTGATGACAACCTGAGACACACAGTACCTGATGACAACCTGAGACACATCACACCTGATGACAACCTGAGACACATTGCACCTGATGACAACCTGAGACACATTGCACCTGATGACAACCTGAGACACATCACACCTGATGACAACCTGAGACACATCACACCTGATGACAACCTGAGACACATCACACCTGATGACAACCTGAGACACACATTACCTGATGACAACCTGAGACACATCACACCTGATGACAACCTGAGACACATTGCACCTGATGACAACCTGAGACACATCACACCTGATGACAACCTGAGACACATCACACCTGATGACAACCTGAGACACATCACACCTGATGACAACCTGAGACACACAGCACCTGATGACAACCTGAGACACATCACACCTGATGACAACCTGAGACACATCACACCTGATGACAACCTGAGACACATCACACCTGATGACAACCTGACACACATCACACCTGATGACAACCTGAGATACACCACACCTGATGACAACCTGAGACACATCACACCTGATGACAACCTGACACACATTACACCTGATGACAACCTGAGACACATCACACCTGATGACAACCTGAGACACATCACACCTGATGACAACCTGAGATACACCACACCTGATGACAACCTGAGACACATTACACCTGATGACAACCTGAGACACATCACACCTGATGACAACCTGAGACACATCACTCCTGATGACAACCTGAGAAACACAGCACCTGATGACAACCTGAGACCCATCACACCTGATGACAACCTGAGACACATCACACCTGATGACAACCTGAGATACACCACACCTGATGACAACCTGAGACACATCACACCTGATGACAACCTGAGAAACACAGCACCTGATGACAACCTGAGACCCATCACACCTGATGACAACCTGAGACACATCACACCTGATGACAACCTGAGACACATCACACCTGATGACAACCTGAGACACACAGCGCCTGATGACAACCTGAGACACACAGCGCCTGATGACAACCTGAGACACATTACACCTGATGACAACCTGAGACACATCACACCTGATGACAACCTGAGACACATCACACCTGATGACAACCTGAGACACACAGCACCTGATGACAACCTGAGACACATCACACCTGATGACAACCTGAGACACATCACACCTGATGACAATCTGAGACACATCACACCTGATGACAACCTGAGACACATCACACCTGATGACAACCTGAGACACATCACACCTGATGACAAACTGAGACACATTACACCTGATGACAACCTGAGACACATTACACCCAATGACAACCTTAGACACATCACACCTGATGACAACCTGAGATACACCACACCTGATGACAACCTGAGATACACAGCACCTGATGACAACCTGAGACCCATCACACCTGATGACAACCTGAGACACATCACACCTGATGACAACCTGAGACACATTACACCTGATGACAACCTGAGACACATCACACCTGATGACAACCTGAGATACACCACACCTGATGACAACCTGAGACACATTATACCTGATGACAACCTGAGACACATCACACTTGATGACAACCTGAGACACATCACTCCTGATGACAACCTGAGAAACACAGCACCTGATGACAACCTGAGACCCATCACACCTGATGACAACCTGAGACACATCACACCTGATGACAACCTGAGATACACCACACCTGATGACAACCTGAGACACATCACACCTGATGACAACCTGAGAAACACAGCACCTGATGACAACCTGAGACCCATCACACCTGATGACAACCTAAGACACATCACACCTGATGACAACCTGAGACACATCACACCTGATGACAACCTGAGACACATTACACCTGATGACAACCTGAGACACATTACACCCAATGACAACCTTAGACACATCACACCTGATGACAACCTGAGATACACCACACCTGATGACAACCTGATATACACCACACCTGATGACAACCTGAGATACACAGCACCTGATGACAACCTGAGACCCATCACACCTGATGACAACCTGAGACACATCACACCTGATGACAACCTGAGACACATTACACCTGATGACAACCTGAGACACATCACACCTGATGACAACCTGAGACACATTAAACCTGATGACAACCTGAGACACATTACACCTGATGACAACCTGAGACACATCACACCTGATGACAACCTGAGACACATTACACCTGATGACAACCTGAGACACATCACACCTGATGACAACCTGAGACACATTAAACCTGATGACAACCTGAGACACATCACACCTGATGACAACCTGAGATACACCACACCTGATGACAACCTGAGACACATCACACCTGATGACAACCTGAGAAACACAGCACCTGATGACAACCTGAGACCCATCACACCTGATGACAACCTAAGACACATCACACCTGATGACAACCTGAGACACATCACACCTGATGACAACCTGAGACACATTAAACCTGATGACAACCTGAGACACATTACACCTGATGACAACCTGAGACACATTACACCCAATGACAACCTTAGACACATCACACCTGATGACAACCTGAGATACACCACACCTGATGACAACCTGAGATACACCACACCTGATGACAACCTGAGATACACAGCACCTGATGACAACCTGAGACCCATCACACCTGATGACAACCTGAGACACATCACACCTGATGACAACCTGAGACACATTACACCTGATGACAACCTGAGACACATCACACCTGATGACAACCTGAGACACATTAAACCTGATGACAACCTGAGACACATTACACCTGATGACAACCAGAGACACACAGCACCTGATGACAACCTGAGACACACAGCACCTGATGACAACCTGAGACACACAGTACCTGATGACAACCTGAGACACATCACACCTGATGACAACCTGAGACACATTGCACCTGATGACAACCTGAGACACATTGCACCTGATGACAACCTGAGACACATCACACCTGATGACAACCTGAGACACATCATACCTGATGACAACCTGAGACACATCACACCTGATGACAACCTGAGACACATTGCACCTGATGACAACCTGAGACACATCACACCTGATGACAACCTGAGACACACAGCACCTGATGACAACCTGAGACACATTACACCTGATGACAACCTGAGACACATCACACCTGATGACAACCTGAGACACATCACACCTGATCACAACCTGAGACACATCACACCTGATGACAACCTGAGACACACAGCGCCTGATGACAACCTGAGACACATCACACCTGATGACAACCTGAGACACATAACACCTGATGACAACCTGAGACACATCACACCTGATGACAACCTGAAACACATCACACCTGATGACAACCTGAGACACACAGCGCCTGATGACAACCTGAGACACATCACACCTGATGACAACCTGAGACACATAGCGCCTGATGACAACCTGAGACACATTACACCTGATGACAACCTGAGACACACAGCGCCTGATGACAACCTGAGACACACAGCGCCTGATGACCACCTGAGACACATCACACCTGATGACAACCTGAGACACATCACACCTGATGACAACCTGAGACACATTACACCTGATGACAACCTGAGACACATTACACCTGATGACAACCAGAGACACACAGCACCTGATGACAACCTGAGACACACAGCACCTGATGACAACCTGAGACACACAGTACCTGATGACAACCTGAGACACATCACACCTGATGACAACCTGAGACACATTGCACCTGATGACAACCTGAGACACATTGCACCTGATGACAACCTGAGACACATCACACCTGATGACAACCTGAGACACATCACACCTGATGACAACCTGAGACACACATTACCTGATGACAACCTGAGACACATCACACCTGATGACAACCTGAGACACATTGCACCTGATGACAACCTGAGACACATCACACCTGATGACAACCTGAGACACATCACACCTGATGACAACCTGAGACACACAGCATCTGATGACAACCTGAGACACATCACACCTGATGACAACCTGAGACACATCACACCTGATGACAACCTGAGACACATCACACCTGATGACAACCTGACACACATCACACCTGATGACAACCTGAGATACACCACACCTGATGACAACCTGAGACACATCACACCTGATGACAACCTGACACACATTACACCTGATGACAACCTGAGACACATCACACCTGATGACAACCTGAGACACATCACACCTGATGACAACCTGAGACACATTACACCTGATGACAACCTGAGACACATTACACCTGATGACAACCTTAGACACATCACACCTGATGACAACCTGAGATACACCACACCTGATGACAACCTGAGATACACCACACCTGATGACAACCTGAGATACACAGCACCTGATGACAACCTGAGACCCATCACACCTGATGACAACCTGAGACACATCACACCTGATGACAACCTGAGACACATTACACCTGATGACAACCTGAGACACATCACACCTGATGACAACCTGAGACACATTAAACCTGATGACAACCTGAGACACATTACACCTGATGACAACCAGAGACACACAGCACCTGATGACAACCTGAGACACACAGCACCTGATGACAACCTGAGACACACAGTACCTGATGACAACCTGAGACACATCACACCTGATGACAACCTGAGACACATTGCACCTGATGACAACCTGAGACACATTGCACCTGATGACAACCTGAGACACATCACACCTGATGACAACCTGAGACACATCACACCTGATGACAACCTGAGACACATCACACCTGATGACAACCTGAGACACACAGCACCTGATGACAACCTGAGACACATTACACCTGATGACAACCTGAGACACATCACACCTGATGACAACCTGAGACACATCACACCTGATCACAACCTGAGACACATCACACCTGATGACAACCTGAGACACACAGCGCCTGATGACAACCTGAGACACACAGCACCTGATGACAACCTGAGACACATCACACCTGATGACAACCTGAGACACATCACACCTGATGACAACCTGAAACACATCACACCTGATGACAACCTGAGACACACAGCGCCTGATGACAACCTGAGAAACATCACACCTGATGACAACCTGAGACACATAGCGCCTGATGACAACCTGAGACACATTACACCTGATGACAACCTGAGACACACAGCGCCTGATGACAACCTGAGACACACAGCGCCTGATGACCACCTGAGACACATCACACCTGATGACAACCTGAGACACATCACACCTGATGACAACCTGAGACACATTACACCTGATGACAACCTGAGACACATTACACCTGATGACAACCAGAGACACACAGCACCTGATGACAACCTGAGACACACAGCACCTGATGACAACCTGAGACACACAGTACCTGATGACAACCTGAGACACATCACACCTGATGACAACCTGAGACACATTGCACCTGATGACAACCTGAGACACATTGCACCTGATGACAACCTGAGACACATCACACCTGATGACAACCTGAGACACATCACACCTGATGACAACCTGAGACACACATTACCTGATGACAACCTGAGACACATCACACCTGATGACAACCTGAGACACATTGCACCTGATGACAACCTGAGACACATCACACCTGATGACAACCTGAGACACATCACACCTGATGACAACCTGAGACACACAGCACCTGATGACAACCTGAGACACATCACACCTGATGACAACCTGAGACACATCACACCTGATGACAACCTGAGACACATCACACCTGATGACAACCTGAGACACATCACACCTGATGACAACCTGAGATACACCACACCTGATGACAACCTGAGACACATCACACCTGATGACAACCTGACACACATTACACCTGATGACAACCTGAGACACATCACACCTGATGACAACCTGAGACACATCACACCTGATGACAACCTGAGATACACCACACCTGATGACAACCTGAGACACATTACACCTGATGACAACCTGAGACACATCACACCTGATGACAACCTGAGACACATCACTCCTGATGACAACCTGAGAAACACAGCACCTGATGACAACCTGAGACCCATCACACCTGATGACAACCTGAGACACATCACACCTGATGACAACCTGAGATACACCACACCTGATGACAACCTGAGACACATCACACCTGATGACAACCTGAGAAACACAGCACCTGATGACAACCTGAGACCCATCACACCTGATGACAACCTGAGACACATCACACCTGATGACAACCTGAGACACATCACACCTGATGACAACCTGAGACACACAGCGCCTGATGACAACCTGAGACACACAGCGCCTGATGACAACCTGAGACACATTACACCTGATGACAACCTGAGACACATCACACCTGATGACAACCTGAGACACATCACACCTGATGACAACCTGAGACACACAGCACCTGATGACAACCTGAGACACATCACAGCTGATGACAACCTGAGACACATCACACCTGATGACAATCTGAGAAACATCACACCTGATGACAACCTGAGACACATCACACCTGATGACAACGTGAGACACATCACACCTGATGACAACCTGAGACACATTACACCTGATGACAACCTGAGACACATTACACCCAATGACAACCTTAGACACATCACACCTGATGACAACCTGAGATACACCACACCTGATGACAACCTGAGATACACAGCACCTGATGACAACCTGAGACCCATCACACCTGATGACAACCTGAGACACATCACACCTGATGACAACCTGAGACACATTACACCTGATGACAACCTGAGACACATCACACCTGATGACAACCTGAGATACACCACACCTGATGACAACCTGAGACACATTACACCTGATGACAACCTGAGACACATCACACTTGATGACAACCTGAGACACATCACTCCTGATGACAACCTGAGAAACACAGCACCTGATGACAACCTGAGACCCATCACACCTGATGACAACCTGAGACACATCACACCTGATGACAACCTGAGATACACCACACCTGATGACAACCTGAGACACATCACACCTGATGACAACCTGAGAAACACAGCACCTGATGACAACCTGAGACCAATCACACCTGATGACAACCTAAGACACATCACACCTGATGACAACCTGAGACACATCACACCTGATGACAACCTGAGACACACAGCGCCTGATGACAACCTGAGACACACAGCGCCTGATGACAACCTGAGACACATTACACCTGATGACAACCTGAGACACATCACACCTGATGACAACCTGAGACACATCACACCTGATGACAACCTGAGACACACAGCGCCTGATGACAACCTGAGACACATCACACCTGATGACAACCTGAGACACATCACACCTGATGACAACCTGAGACACATTACACCCAATGACAACCTTAGACACATCACACCTGATGACAACCTGAGATACACCACACCTGATGACAACCTGAGATACACCACACCTGATTACAACCTGAGATACACAGCACCTGATGACAACCTGAGACCCATCACACCTGATGACAACCTGAGACACATCACACCTGATGACAACCTGAGACACATTACACCTGATGACAACCTGAGACACATTACACCTGATGACAACCTGAGACACACAGCACCTGATGACAACCTGAGACACACAGCACCTGATGACAAACTGAGACACACAGTACCTGATGACAACCTGAGACACATCACACCTGATGACAACCTGAGACACATTGCACCTGATGACAACCTGAGACACATTGCACCTGATGACAACCTGAGACACATCACACCTGATGACAACCTGAGACACATCACACCTGATGACAACCTGAGACACATCACACCTGATGACAACCTGAGACACACAGCACCTGATGACAACCTGAGACACATCACACCTGATGACAACCTGAGACACATTGCACCTGATGACAACCTGAGAAACACAGCACCTGATGACAACCTGAGACCCATCACACCTGATGACAACCTGAGACACATCACACCTGATGACAACCTGAGAAACACAGCACCTGATGACAACCTGAGACCCATCACACCTAATGAAACCTGAGACACATCACACCTGATGACAACCTGAGACACATCACACCTGATGACAACCTGAGACACACAGCGTCTGATGACAACCTGAGACACACAGCGCCTGATGACAACCTGAGACACATTACACCTGATGACAACCTGAGACACATTACACCTGATGACAACCTGAGACACATCACACCTGATGACAACCTGAGACACATCACACCTGATGACAACCTGAGACACACAGCGCCTGCTGACAACCTGAGACACATCACACCTGATGACAACCTGAGACACATCACACCTGATGACAATCTGAGACACATCACACCTGATGACAACCTGAGACACATCACACCTGATGACAACCTGAGACACATCACACCTGATGACAACCTGAGACACATTACACCTGATGACAACCTGAGACACATTACACCCAATGACAACCTTAGACACATCACACCTGATGACAACCTGAGATACACCACACCTGATGACAACCTGAGATACACAACACCTGATTACAACCTGAGATACACAGCACCTGATGACAACCTGAGACCCATCACACCTGATGACAACCTGAGACACATCACACCTGATGACAACCTGAGATACACCACACCTGATGACAACCTGAGACACATCACACCTGATGACAACCTGAGAAACACAGCACCTGATGACAACCTGAGACCCATCACACCTGATGACAACCTGAGACACATCACACCTGATGACAACCTGAGACACATCACACCTGATGACAACCTGAGACACACAGCGCCTGATGACAACCTGAGACACACAGCGCCTGATGACAACCTGAGACACACAGCGCCTGATGACAACCTGAGACACATCACACCTGATGACAACCTGAGACACATCACACCTGATGACAACCTGAGACACATCACACCTGATGACAACCTGAGACACACAGCGCCTGATGACAACCTGAGACACACAGCGCCTGATGACAACCTGAGACACATTACACCCAATGACAACCTTAGACACATCACACCTGATGACAACCTGAGATACACCACACCTGATGACAACCTGAGATACACCACACCTGATTACAACCTGAGATACACAGCACCTGATGACAACCTGAGACCCATCACACCTGATGACAACCTGAGACACATCACACCTGATGACAACCTGAGACACATTACACCTGATGACAACCTGAGACACATCACACCTGATGACAACCTGAGACACATTACACCTGATGACAACCTGAGACACATTACACCTGATGACAACCTGAGACACACAGCACCTGATGACAAACTGAGACACACAGTACCTGATGACAACCTGAGACACATCACACCTGATGACAACCTGAGACACATTGCACCTGATGACAACCTGAGACACATTGCACCTGATGACAACCTGAGACACATCACACCTGATGACAACCTGAGACACATCACACCTGATGACAACCTGAGACACATCACACCTGATGACAACCTGAGACACACAGCACCTGATGACAACCTGAGACACATCACACCTGATGACAACCTGAGACACATTGCACCTGATGACAACCTGAGACACATCACACCTGATGACAACCTGAGACACATCACACCTGATGACAACCTGAGACACACAGCACCTGATGACAACCTGAGACACATCACACCTGATGACAACCTGAGACACATCACACCTGATGACAACCTGAGACACATCACACCTGATGACAACCTGAGACACACAGCACCTGATGACAACCTGAGACACATCACACCTGATGACAACCTGACACACATCACACCTGATGACAACCTGAGATACACCACACCTGATGACAACCTGAGACACATCACACCTGATGACAACCTGACACACATTACACCTGATGACAACCTGAGACACATCATACCTGATGACAACCTGAGACACATCACACCTGATGACAACCTGAGACACATCACACCTGATGACAACCTGAGATACACCACACCTGATGACAACCTGAGACACATTACACCTGATGACAACCTGAGACACATCACACCTGATGACAAACTGAGACCCATCACTCCTGATGACAACCTGAGAAACACAGCACCTGATGACAACCTGAGACCCATCACACCTGATGACAACCTGAGACACATCACACCTGATGACAACCTGAGATACACCACACCTGATGACAACCTGAGACACCATCACACCTGATGACAACCTGAAAAACACAGCACCTGATGACAACCTGAGACCCATCACACCTGATGACAACCTGAGACACATTACACCTGATGACAACCTGAGACACATCACACCTGATGACAACCTGAGACACACAGCGCCTGATGACAACCTGCGACACATCACACCTGATGACAACCTGAGACACATCACACCTGATGACAACCTGAGACACATCACACCTGATGACAACCTGAGACACATCACACCTGATGACAACCTGAGACACACAGCGCCTGATGACAACCTGAGACACATCACACCTGATGACAACCTGAGACACATCACACCTGATGACAACCTGAGACACATCACACCTGATGACAACCTGAGACACACAGCACCTGATGACAACCTGAGACACATCACACCTGATGACAACCTGAGACGCATTACACCTGATGACAACCTGAGACACATCACACCTGATGACAACCTGAGACACATTACACCTGATGACAACCTGAGAAACACAGCACCTGATGACAACCTGAGACACATCACACCTGATGACAACCTGAGACACATCACACCTGATGACAACCTGAGATACATCACACCTGATGACAACCTGAGACACATCACACCTGATGACAACCTGAGACACATCACACCTGATGACAACCTGAGACACATCACACCTGATGACAACCTGAGACACATCACACCTGATGACAACCTGAGACACATCACACCTGATGACAACCTGAGACACATTACACCTGATGACAACCTGAGACACATTACACCTGATGACAACCTGAGAAACACAGCACCTGATGACAACCTGAGACAAATCACACCTGATGACAACCTGAGACTTATCACACCTGATGACAACCTGAGACGCATCACACCTGATGACAACCTGAGACACATTACACCTGATGACAACCTGAGACACATCACACCTGATGACAACCTGAGACACACAGCGCCTGATGACAACCTGAGACACACAGCGCCTGATGACAACCTGAGACACATTACACCTGATGACAACCTGAGACACATCACACCTGATGACAACCTGAGACACATCACACCTGATGACAACCTGAGACACATCACACCTGATGACAACCTGAGACACACAGCGCCTGATGACAACCTGAGACACACAGCACCTGATGACAACCTGAGACACATTACACCTGATGACAACCTGAGACACACAGCACCTGATGACAACCTGAGACACATCACACCTGATGACAACCTGAGACACATCACACCTGATGACAACCTGAGACACACAGCGCCTGATGACAACCTGAGACACATCACACCTGATGACAACCTGAGACACATCACACCTGATGACAACCTGAGACACATCACACCTGATGACAACCTGAGACACACAGCACCTGATGACAACCTGAGACACATCACACCTGATGACAACCTGAGACACATCACACCTGATGACAACCTGAGACACATCACACCTGATGACAACCTGAGACACACAGCACCTGATGACAACCTGAGACACATCACACCTGATGACAACCTGAGACACATCACACCTGATGACAACCTGAGACACATCACACCTGATGACAACCTGAGACACATTACACCTGATGACAACCTGAGAAACACAGCACCTGATGACAACCTGAGACACATCACACCTGATGACAACCTGAGACACATCACACCTGATGACAACCTGAGACACATCACACCTGATGACAACCTGAGATACATCACACCTGATGACAACCTGAGACACATCACACCTGATGACAACCTGAGACACATCACACCTGATGACAACCTGAGACACATCACACCTCATGACAACCTGAGACACATCACACCTGATGACAACCTGAGACACATCACACCTGATGACAACCTGAGACACATCACACCTGATGACAACCTGAGACCCATCACACCTGATGACAACCTGAGACACATCACACCTGATGACAACCTGAGATACATCACACCTGATGACAACCTGAGACACATCACACCTGATGACAACCTGAGACACATCACACCTCATGACAACCTGAGACACATCACACCTGATGACAACCTGAGACACATCACACCTGATGACAACCTGAGACACATTACACCTGATGACAACCTGAGACACATCACACCTGATGACAACCTGAGACCCATCACACCTGATGACAACCTGAGACACATCACACCTGATGACAACCTGAGATACAGCACACCTGAAGACAACCTGAGACACATCACACCTGATGACAACCTGAGAAACACAGCACCTGATGACAACCTGAGACCCATCACACTGATGACAACCTGAGACACATCACACCTGATGACAACCTGAGACACATCACACCTGATGACAACCTGAGACACACAGCGCCTGATGACAACCTGAGACACACAGCGCCTGATGACAACCTGAGACAACATTACCACCTGATGACAACCTGAGACACATCACACCTGATGACAACCTGAGACACATAACACCTGATGACAACCTGAGACACATCACACCTGATGACAACCTGAGACACAAAGCGCCTGATGACAACCTGAGACACATCACACCTGATGACAACCTGAGGACACATCACACCTGATGACAACCTGAGACACACCACACTGATGACAACCTGAGATACACCACAACCTGATTACAACCTGAGATACACAGCACCTGATGACAACCTGAGACCCATCACACCTGATGACAACCTGAGACACATCACACCTGATGACAACCTGAGACACATTACACCTGATGACAACCTGAGACACATCACACCTGATGACAACCTGAGACACATTACACCTGATGACAACCTGAGACACATTACACCTGATGACAACCTGAGACACACAGCACCTGATGACAACCTGAGACACACATCACCTGATGACAAACTGAGACACACAGTACCTGATGACAACCTGAGACACATCACATCTGATGACAACCTGAGACACATTGCACCTGATGACAACCTGAGACACATTGCACCTGATGACAACCTGAGACACATCACACCTGATGACAACCTGAGACACATCACACCTGATGACAACCTGAGACACATCACACCTGATGACAACCTGAGACACATCACACCTGATGACAACCTGAGACACACAGCGCCTGATGACAACCTGAGACACATCACACCTGATGACAACCTGAGACACATCACACCTGATGACAACCTGAGACACATCACACCTGATGACAACCTGAGACACACAGCGCCTGATGACAACCTGAGACACATCACACCTGATGACAACCTGAGACACATCACACCTGATGACAACCTGAGACACATCACACCTGATGACAACCTGAGACACACAGCACCTGATGACAACCTGAGACACATCACACCTGATGACAACCTGAGACACATCACACCTGATGACAACCTGAGACACATCACACCTGATGACAACCTGAGACACATTACACCTGATGACAACCTGAGAAACACAGCACCTGATGACAACCTGAGACACATCACACCTGATGACAACCTGAGACACATCACACCTGATGACAACCTGAGACACATCACACCTGATGACAACCTGAGATACATCACACCTGATGACAACCTGAGACACATCACACCTGATGACAACCTGAGACACATCACACCTGATGACAACCTGAGACACATCACACCTCATGACAACCTGAGACACATCACACCTGATGACAACCTGAGACACATCACACCTGATGACAACCTGAGACACATTACACCTGATGACAACCTGAGACACATCACACCTGATGACAACCTGAGACCCATCACACCTGATGACAACCTGAGACACATCACACCTGATGACAACCTGAGATACACCACACCTGAAGACAACCTGAGACACATCACACCTGATGACAACCTGAGAAACACAGCACCTGATGACAACCTGAGACCCATCACACCTGATGACAACCTGAGACACATCACACCTGATGACAACCTGAGACACATCACACCTGATGACAACCTGAGACACACAGCGCCTGATGACAACCTGAGACACACAGCGCCTGATGACAACCTGAGACACATTACACCTGATGACAACCTGAGACACATCACACCTGATGACAACCTGAGACACATCACACCTGATGACAACCTGAGACACATCACACCTGATGACAACCTGAGACACACAGCGCCTGATGACAACCTGAGACACATCACACCTGATGACAACCTGAGACACATCACACCTGATGACAACCTGAGACACACCACACCTGATGACAACCTGAGATACACCACACCTGATTACAACCTGAGATACACAGCACCTGATGACAACCTGAGACCCATCACACCTGATGACAACCTGAGACACATCACACCTGATGACAACCTGAGACACATTACACCTGATGACAACCTGAGACACATCACACCTGATGACAACCTGAGACACATTACACCTGATGACAACCTGAGACACATCACACCTGATGACAACCTGAGACACACAGCACCTGATGACAACCTGAGACACACAGCACCTGATGACAAACTGAGACACACAGTACCTGATGACAACCTGAGACACATCACATCTGATGACAACCTGAGACACATTGCACCTGATGACAACCTGAGACACATTGCACCTGATGACAACCTGAGACACATCACACTGATGACAACCTGAGACACATCACACCTGATGACAACCTGAGACACATCACACCTGATGACAACCTGAGACACACAGCACCTGATGACAACCTGAGACACATCACACCTGATGACAACCTGAGACACATTGCACCTGATGACAACCTGAGACACATCACACCTGATGACAACCTGAGACACATCACACCTGATGACAACTTGAGACACACAGCACCTGATGACAACCTGAGACACATCACACCTGATGACAACCTGAGACACATCACACCTTGATGACAACCTGAGATACATCACACCTGATGCAACCTGAGACACATCACACCTGATGACAACCTGAGACACATCACACCTGATGACAACCTGAGACACATCACACCTGATGACAACCTGAGACACATTACACCTGATGACAACCTGAGACACACAGCGCCTGATGACAACCTGAGACACATCACACCTGATGACAACCTGAGACACATCACACCTGATGACAACCTGAGACACAACACGCCTGATGACAACCTGAGACACATCACACCTGATGACAACCTGAGACACATCACACCTGATGGACAAACCTGAGACCACATCACACCTGATGACAACCTGAGTACACATTACACCTGATGACAACCTGAGACACATCACACCTGATGGAACAACCTGAGACACATTACACCTGATGACAACCTGAAAACACAGCACCTGATGACAACCTGAGACACATCACACATGATGACAACCTGAGACACATCACACCCTGGATGACAAACTCATGAGACACATCACACCTGATGACTACCTGAGATACATCACACCTGATGACAACCTGAGACTACATCACACCTGATGACAACCTGAGACACATCACACCTGATGACAACCTGAGACACATCACACCTCAATGACAACCTGAGACACATCTACACCTGATGACAACCTGAGACCCATCACACCTGATGACAACCTGAGACACATTACACCTGATGACAACCTGAGACACATCACACCTGATGACAACCTGAGAAACATCCACACCTGATGACAACCTGAGACACATCACACCTGATTGACAACCTGAGATACACCACACCTGATGACAACCTGAGACACATCACACCTGATGACAACCTGAGAAACACAGCACCTGATGACAACCTGAGACCCATCACACCTGATGACAACCTGAGACACATCACACCTGATGACAACCTGAGACACATCACACCTGATGACAACCTGAGACACACAGCGCCTGATGACAACCTGAGACACACAGCGCCTGATGACAACCTGAGACACATTACACCTGATGACAACCTGAGACACATCACACCTGATGACAACCTGAGACACATCACACCTGATGACAACCTGAGACACATCACACCTGATGACAACCTGAGACACACAGCGCCTGATGACAACCTGAGACACATCACACCTGATGACAACCTGAGACACATCACACCTGATGACAACCTGAGACACACCACACCTGATGACAACCTGAGATACACCACACCTGATTACAACCTGAGATACACAGCACCTGATGACAACCTGAGACCCATCACACCTGATGACAACCTGAGACACATCACACCTGATGACAACCTGAGACACATTACACCTGATGACAACCTGAGACACATCACACCTGATGACAACCTGAGACACATTACACCTGATGACAACCTGAGACACATTACACCTGATGACAACCTGAGACACATTACACCTGATGACAACCTGAGACACACAGCGCCTGATGACAACCTGAGACACATTACACCTGATGACAACCTGAGACACACAGCGCCTGATGACAACCTGAGACACACAGCACCTGATGACAACCTGAGACACATCACACCTAATGACAACCTGAGACACATTGCACCTGATGACAACCTGAGACACATCACACCTGATGACAACCTGAGACACATCACACCTGATGACAACTTGAGACACACAGCACCTGATGACAACCTGAGACACATCACACCTGATGACAACCTGAGACACATCACACCTGATGACAACCTGAGACACATCACACCTGATGACAACCTGAGACACACAGCACCTGATGACAACCTGAGACACATCACACCTGATGACAACCTGACACACATCACACCTGATGACAACCTGAGATACACCACACCTGATGACAACCTGAGATACACCACACCTGATGACAACCTGAGACACATCACACCTGATGACAACCTGACACACATTACACCTGATGACAACCTGAGACACATCATACCTGATGACAACCTGAGACACATCACACCTGATGACAACCTGAGATACACCACACCTGATGACAACCTGAGACACATTACACCTGATGACAACCTGAGACACATCACACCTGATGACAAACTGAGACCCATCACTCCTGATGACAACCTGAGAAACACAGCACCTGATGACAACCTGAGACCCATCACACCTGATGACAACCTGAGACACATCACACCTGATGACAACCTGAGATACACCACATCTGATGACAACCTGAGACACATCACACCTGATGACAACCTGAAAAACACAGCACCTGATGACAACCTGAGACCCATCACACCTGATGACACCCTGAGACACATCACACCTGATGACAACCTGAGACACATCACACCTGATGACAACCTGAGACACACAGCGCCTGATGACAACCTGAGACACACAGCGCCTGATGACAACCTGAGACACATTACACCTGATGACAACCTGAGACACACAGCGCCTGATGACAACCTGAGACACATCACACCTGATGACAACCTGAGACACATCACACCTGATGACAACCTGAGACACATTACACCTGATGACAACCTGAGACACATCACACCTGATGACAACCTGAGACACATTACACCTGATGACAACCTGAGACACATCACACCTGATGACAACCTGAGACACATTACACCTGATGACAACCTGAGACACACAGCGCCTGATGACAACCTGAGACACATCACACCTGATGACAACCTGAGACACACAGCGCCTGATGACAACCTGAGACACATCACACCTGATGACAACCTGAGACACATCACACCTGATGACAAACTGAGACACATCACACCTGATGACAACCTGAGACACACAGCGCCTGATGACAACCTGAGACACACAGCGCCTGATGACAACCTGAGACACATCACACCTGATGACAACCTGAGACACATCACACCTGATGACAACCTGAGACACATTACACCTGATGACAACCTGAGACACATTGCACCTGATGACAACCTGAGACACATTGCACCTGATGACAACCTGAGACACATCACACCTGATGACAACCTGAGACACATCACACCTGATGACAACCTGAGACACATCACACCTGATGACAACCTGAGACACATTGCACCTGATGACAACCTGAGACACATTGCACCTGATGACAACCTGAGACACATCACACCTGATGACAACCTGAGACACATCACACCTGATGACAACCTGAGACACACAGCACCTGATGACAACCTGAGACACATCACACCTGATGACAACCTGAGACACATCACACCTGATGACAACCTGAGACACATCACACCTGATGACAACCTGAGACACACAGCACCTGATGACAACCTGAGACACATCACACCTGATGACAACCTGACACACATCACACCTGATGACAACCTGAGATACACCACACCTGATGACAACCTGAGATACACCACACCTGATGACAACCTGAGACACATCACACCTGATGATAACCTGACACACATTACACCTGATGACAACCTGAGACACATCATACCTGATGACAACCTGAGACACATCACACCTGATGAAAACCTGAGATACACCACACCTGATGACAACCTGAGACACATTACACCTGATGACAACCTGAGACACATCACACCTGATGACAAACTGAGACCCATCACTCCTGATGACAATCTGAGAAACACAGCACCTGATGACAACCTGAGACCCATCACACCTGATGACAACCTGAGACACATCACACCTGATGACAACCTGAGATACACCACACCTGATGACAACCTGAGACACATCACACCTGATGACAACCTGAAAAACACAGCACCTGATGACAACCTGAGACCCATCACACCTGATGACAACCTGAGACACATCACACCTGATGACAACCTGAGACACATCACACCTGATGACAACCTGAGACACACAGCACCTGATGAACACCTGAGACACATCACACCTGATGACAACCTGACACACATCACACCTGATGACAACCTGAGATACACCACACCTGATGACAACCTGAGATACACCACACCTGATGACAACCTGAGACACATCACACCTGATGACAACCTGACACACATTACACCTGATGACAACCTGAGACACATCATACCTGATGACAACCTGAGACACATCACACCTGATGACAACCTGAGATACACCACACCTGATGACAACCTGAGACACATTACACCTGATGACAACCTGAGACACATCACACCTGATGACAAACTGAGACCCATCACTCCTGATGACAACCTGAGAAACACAGCACCTGATGACAACCTGAGACCCATCACACCTGATGACAACCTGAGACACATCACACCTGATGACAACCTGAGATACACCACACCTGATGACAACCTGAGACACATCACACCTGATGACAACCTGAAAAACACAGCACCTGATGACAACCTGAGACACATCACACCTGATGACAACCTGAGACACATCACACCTGATGACAACCTGAGACACACAGCGCCTGATGACAACCTGAGACACACAGCGCCTGATGACAACCTGAGACACATTACACCTGATGACAACCTGAGACACACAGCGCCTGATGACAACCTGAGACACATCACACCTGATGACAACCTGAGACACATTACACCTGATGACAACCTGAGACACATTACACCTGATGACAACCTGAGACACATCACACCTGATGACAACCTGAGACACATTACACCTGATGACAACCTGAGACACATCACACCTGATGACAACCTTAGACACATTACACCTGATGACAACCTGAGACACACAGCGCCTGATGACAACCTGAGACACATCACACCTGATGACAACCTGAGACACACAGCGCCTGATGACAACCTGAGACACATCACACCTGATGACAACCTGAGACACATCACACCTGATGACAACCTGAGATACATCACACCTGATGACAACCTGAGACACATCACACCTGATGACACCTGAGACACATCACACCTGATGACAACCTGAGACACATCACACCTCATGACAACCTGAGACACATCACACCTTATGACAACCTGAGACACATCACACCTGATGACAACCTGAGACACATTACACCTGATGACAACCTGAGACACATTACACCTGATGACAACCTGAGAAACACAGCACCTGATGACAACCTGAGACACATCACACCTGATGACAACCTGAGACTTATCACACCTGATGACAACCAGAGACGCATCACACCTGATGACAACCTGAGACACATTACACCTGATGACAACCTGAGACACACAGCGCCTGATGACAACCTGAGACACACAGCGCCTGATGACAACCTGAGACACATTACACCTGATGACAACCTGAGACACATCACAGCTGATGACAACCTGAGACACATCACACCTGATGACAACCTGAGACACATCACACCTGATGACAACCTGAGACACACAGCGCCTGATGACAACCTGAGACACACAGCACCTGATGACAACCTGAGGACACATTACACCTGATGACAACCTGAGACACACAGCACCTGATGACAACCTGAGACACATCACACCTGATGACAACCTGAGACACATCACACCTGATGACAACCTGAGACACACAGCGCCTGATGACAACCTGAGACACATCACACCTGATGACAACCTGAGACACATAACACCTGATGACAACCTGAGACACATCACACCTGATGACAACCTGAGACACATCACACCTGATGACAACCTGAGACACACAGCGCCTGATGACAACCTGAGACACATCACACCTGATGACAACCTGAGACACATCACACCTGATGACAACCTGAGACACACAGCACCTGATGACAACCTGAGACACATCACACCTGATGACAACCTGAGACACATCACACCTGATGACAACCTGAGACACATTACACCTGATGACAACCTGAGACACATCACACCTGATGACAACCTGAGACACATTACACCTGATGACAACCTGAGAAACACAGCACCTGATGACAACCTGAGACACATCACACCTGATGACAACCTGAGACACATCACACCTGATGACAACCTGAGACACATCACACCTGATGACAACCTGAGACACATCACACCTGATGACAACCTGAGACACATCACACCTGATGACAACCTGAGACACATCACACCTCATGACAACCTGAGACACATCACACCTGATGACAACCTGAGACACATCACACCTGATGACAACCTGAGACACATTACACCTGATGACAACCTGAGACACATCACACCTGATGACAACCTGAGACACATTACACCTGATGACAACCTGAGAAACACAGCACCTGATGACAACCTGAGACGCATCACACCTGATGACAACCTGAGACACACCACACCTGATGACAACCTGAGACACATCACACCTGATGACAACCTGAGACACATCACACCTGATGACAACCTGAGACTTATCACACCTGATGACAACCTGAGACACATCACACCTGATGACAACCTGAGACACATTACACCTGATGACAACCTGAGACACAACACACCTGATGACAACCTGAGACACATCACACCTGATGACAACCTGAGACACATCACACCTGATGACAACCTGAGATACATCACACCTGATGACAACCTGAGACACATCACACCTGATGACAACCTGAGACACATCACACCTGATGACAACCTGAGAAACATCACACCTCATGACAACCTGAGACACATCACACCTGATGACAACCTGAGACACATCACACCTGATGACAACCTGAGACACATTACACCTGATGACAACCTGAGACACATCACACCTGATGACAACCTGAGACACATTACACCTGATGACAACCTGAGACGCATCACACCTGATGACAACCTGAGACACATTACACCTGATGACAACCTGAGACACATTACACCTGATGACAACCTGAGACACATCACACCTGATGACAACCTGAGACACATTACACCTGATGACAACCTGAGACGCATCACACCTGATGACAACCTGAGACACACCACACCTGATGACAACCTGAGACACATTACACCTGATGACAACCTGAGACGCATCACACCTGATGACAACCTGAGACACATCACACCTGATGACAACCTGAGACACATTACACCTGATGACAACCTGAGACACATCACACCTGATGACAACCTGAGACACATTACACCTGATGACAACCTGAGACACATCACACCTGATGACAACCTGAGACACACCACACCTGATGACAACCTGAGACACATCACACCTGATGACAACCTGAGACACATCACACCTGATGACAACCTGAGACTCATCACACCTGATGACAACCTGAGACACATCACACCTGATGACAACCTGAGACACATTACACCTGATGACAACCTGAGACACATCACACCTGATGACAACCTGAGACACATCACACCTGATGACAACCTGAGACACACAGCACCTATGACAACCTGAGACACATCACACCTGATGACAACCTGAGACACACCACACCTGATGACAACCTGAGATACACAGCACCTGATGACAACCTGAGACACACAGCACCTGATGACAACCTGAGACACATCACACCTGATGACAACCTGAGACACATCACACCTGATGACAACCTGAGACACACAGCACCTGATGACAACCTGAGACACATCACACCTGATGACAACCTGAGACACACTACACCTGATGACAACCTGAGAAACACAGCACCTGATGACAACCTGAGACGCATCACACCTGATGACAACCTGAGACACATCACACCTGATGACAACCTGAGACACATCACACCTGATGACAACCTGAGACTTATCACACCTGATGACAACCTGAGACACATCACACCTGATGACAACCTGAGACACATTACACCTGATGACAACCTGAGACACATCACACCTGATGACAACCTGAGACACACAGCGCCTGATGACAACCTGAGACACATTACACCTGATGACAACCTGAGACACACAGCACCTGATGACAACCTGAGACACATTACACCTGATGACAACCTGAGACACATCACACCTGATGACAACCTGAGACACACAGCGCCTGATGACAACCTGAGACACATACACCTGATGACAACCTGAGACACACAGTGCCTGATGACAACCTGAGACACATCACACCTGATGACAACCTGAGACACATTACACCTGATGACAACCTGAGACACATCACACCTGATGACAACCTGAGACACATCACACCTGATGACAACCTGAGACCCATCACACCTGATGACAACCTGAGACACATTACACCTGATGACAACCTGAGACACATCACACCTGATGACAACCTGAGACACATTACACCTGATGACAACCTGAGACGCATCACACCTGATGACAACCTGAGACACACCACACCTGATGACAACCTGAGACACATCACACCTGATGACAACCTGAGACACATTACACCTGATGACAACCTGAGACACATCACACCTGATGACAACCTGAGACACATTACACCTGATGACAACCTGAGACGCATCACACCTGATGACAACCTGAGACACACCACACCTGATGACAACCTGAGACACATCACACCTGATGACAACCTGAGACACACAGCACCTGATGACAACCTGAGACACATCACACCTGATGACAACCTGAGACACATCACACCTGATGACAACCTGAGACACATCACACCTGATGACAACCTGAGACACACAGCACCTGATGACAACCTGAGACACATCACACCTGATGACAACCTGACACACATCACACCTGATGACAACCTGAGATACACCACACCTGATGACAACCTGAGATACACCACACCTGATGACAACCTGAGACACATCACACCTGATGACAACCTGACACACATTACACCTGATGACAACCTGAGACACATCATACCTGATGACAACCTGAGACACATCACACCTGATGAAAACCTGAGATACACCACACCTGATGACAACCTGAGACACATTACACCTGATGACAACCTGAGACACATCACACCTGATGACAAACTGAGACCCATCACTCCTGATGACAATCTGAGAAACACAGCACCTGATGACAACCTGAGACCCATCACACCTGATGACAACCTGAGACACATCACACCTGATGACAACCTGAGATACACCACACCTGATGACAACCTGAGACACATCACACCTGATGACAACCTGAAAAACACAGCACCTGATGACAACCTGAGACCCATCACACCTGATGACAACCTGAGACACATCACACCTGATGACAACCTGAGACACATCACACCTGATGACAACCTGAGACACACAGCACCTGATGAACACCTGAGACACATCACACCTGATGACAACCTGACACACATCACACCTGATGACAACCTGAGATACACCACACCTGATGACAACCTGAGATACACCACACCTGATGACAACCTGAGACACATCACACCTGATGACAACCTGACACACATTACACCTGATGACAACCTGAGACACATCATACCTGATGACAACCTGAGACACATCACACCTGATGACAACCTGAGACACACCACACCTGATGACAACCTGAGACACATTACACCTGATGACAACCTGAGACACATCACACCTGATGACAAACTGAGACCCATCACTCCTGATGACAACCTGAGAAATACAGCACCTGATGACAACCTGAGACCCATCACACCTGATGACAACCTGAGACACATCACACCTGATGACAACCTGAGATACACCACACCTGATGACAACCTGAGACACATCACACCTGATGACAACCTGAAAAACACAGCACCTGATGACAACCTGAGACACATCACACCTGATGACAACCTGAGACACATCACACCTGATGACAACCTGAGACACACAGCGCCTGATGACAACCTGAGACACACAGCGCCTGATGACAACCTGAGACACATTACACCTGATGACAACCTGAGACACACAGCGCCTGATGACAACCTGAGACACATCACACCTGATGACAACCTGAGACACATTACACCTGATGACAACCTGAGACACATTACACCTGATGACAACCTGAGACACATCACACCTGATGACAACCTGAGACACATTACACCTGATGACAACCTGAGACACATCACACCTGATGACAACCTGAGACACATTACACCTGATGACAACCTGAGACACACAGCGCCTGATGACAACCTGAGACACATCACACCTGATGACAACCTGAGACACACAGCGCCTGATGACAACCTGAGACACATCACACCTGATGACAACCTGAGACACATCACACCTGATGACAACCTGAGATACATCACACCTGATGACAACCTGAGACACATCACACCTGATGACAACCTGAGACACATCACACCTGATGACAACCTGAGACACATCACACCTCATGACAACCTGAGACACATCACACCTTATGACAACCTGAGACACATCACACCTGATGACAACCTGAGACACATTACACCTGATGACAACCTGAGACACATTACACCTGATGACAACCTGAGAAACACAGCACCTGATGACAACCTGAGACACATCACACCTGATGACAACCTGAGACTTATCACACCTGATGACAACCAGAGACGCATCACACCTGATGACAACCTGAGACACATTACACCTGATGACAACCTGAGACACACAGCGCCTGATGACAACCTGAGACACACAGCGCCTGATGACAACCTGAGACACATTACACCTGATGACAACCTGAGACACATCACAGCTGATGACAACCTGAGACACATCACACCTGATGACAACCTGAGACACATCACACCTGATGACAACCTGAGACACACAGCGCCTGATGACAACCTGAGACACACAGCACCTGATGACAACCTGAGACACATTACACCTGATGACAACCTGAGACACACAGCACCTGATGACAACCTGAGACACATCACACCTGATGACAACCTGAGACACATCACACCTGATGACAACCTGAGACACACAGCGCCTGATGACAACCTGAGACACATCACACCTGATGACAACCTGAGACACATAACACCTGATGACAACCTGAGACACATCACACCTGATGACAACCTGAGACACATCACACCTGATGACAACCTGAGACACACAGCGCCTGATGACAACCTGAGACACATCACACCTGATGACAACCTGAGACACATCACACCTGATGACAACCTGAGACACACAGCACCTGATGACAACCTGAGACACATCACACCTGATGACAACCTGAGACACATCACACCTGATGACAACCTGAGACACATTACACCTGATGACAACCTGAGACACATCACACCTGATGACAACCTGAGACACATTACACCTGATGACAACCTGAGAAACACAGCACCTGATGACAACCTGAGACACATCACACCTGATGACAACCTGAGACACATCACACCTGATGACAACCTGAGACACATCACACCTGATGACAACCTGAGACACATCACACCTGATGACAACCTGAGACACATCACACCTGATGACAACCTGAGACACATCACACCTCATGACAACCTGAGACACATCACACCTGATGACAACCTGAGACACATCACACCTGATGACAACCTGAGACACATTACACCTGATGACAACCTGAGACACATCACACCTGATGACAACCTGAGACACATTACACCTGATGACAACCTGAGAAACACAGCACCTGATGACAACCTGAGACGCATCACACCTGATGACAACCTGAGACACACCACACCTGATGACAACCTGAGACACATCACACCTGATGACAACCTGAGACACATCACACCTGATGACAACCTGAGACTTATCACACCTGATGACAACCTGAGACACATCACACCTGATGACAACCTGAGACACATTACACCTGATGACAACCTGAGACACATCACACCTGATGACAACCTGAGACACATCACACCTGATGACAACCTGAGACACATCACACCTGATGACAACCTGAGATACATCACACCTGATGACAACCTGAGACACATCACACCTGATGACAACCTGAGACACATCACACCTGATGACAACCTGAGACACATCACACCTCATGACAACCTGAGACACATCACACCTGATGACAACCTGAGACACATCACACCTGATGACAACCTGAGACACATTACACCTGATGACAACCTGAGACACATCACACCTGATGACAACCTGAGACACATTACACCTGATGACAACCTGAGACAGTATCACACCTGATGACAACCTGAGACACATTACACCTGATGACAACCTGAGACACATACACCTGATGACAACCTGAGACACATCACACCTGATGACAACCTGAGACACATTACACCTGATGACAACCTGAGACGCATCACACCTGATGACAACCTGAGACACACCACACCTGATGACAACCTGAGACACATTACACCTGATGACAACCTGAGACGCATCACACCTGATGACAACCTGAGACACATCACACCTGATGACAACCTGAGACACATTACACCTGATGACAACCTGAGACACATCACACCTGATGACAACCTGAGACACATTACACCTGATGACAACCTGAGACGCATCACACCTGATGACAACCTGAGACACACCACACCTGATGACAACCTGAGACACATCACACCTGATGACAACCTGAGACACATCACACCTGATGACAACCTGAGACTTATCACACCTGATGACAACCTGAGACACATCACACCTGATGACAACCTGAGACACATTACACCTGATGACAACCTGAGACACATCACACCTGATGACAACCTGAGACACATCACACCTGATGACAACCTGAGACACACAGCACCTGATGACAACCTGAGACACATCACACCTGATGACAACCTGAGACACACCACACCTGATGACAACCTGAGATACACAGCACCTGATGACAACCTGAGACACACAGCACCTGATGACAACCTGAGACACATCACACCTGATGACAACCTGAGACACATCACACCTGATGACAACCTGAGACACACAGCACCTGATGACAACCTTAGACACATCACACCTGATGACAACCTGAGACACACTACACCTGATGACAACCTGAGAAACACAGCACCTGATGACAACCTGAGACGCATCACACCTGATGACAACCTGAGACACACCACACCTGATGACAACCTGAGACACATCACACCTGATGACAACCTGAGACACATCACACCTGATGACAACCTGAGACTTATCACACCTGATGACAACCTGAGACACATCACACCTGATGACAACCTGAGACACATTACACCTGATGACAACCTGAGACACATCACACCTGATGACAACCTGAGACACACAGCGCCTGATGACAACCTGAGACACATTACACCTGATGACAACCTGAGACACACAGCACCTGATGACAACCTGAGACACATTACACCTGATGACAACCTGAGACACATCACACCTGATGACAACCTGAGACACACAGCGCCTGATGACAACCTGAGACACATTACACCTGATGACAACCTGAGACACACAGTGCCTGATGACAACCTGAGACACATCACACCTGATGACAACCTGAGACACATTACACCTGATGACAACCTGAGACACATCACACCTGATGACAACCTGAGACACATCACACCTGATGACAACCTGAGACCCATCACACCTGATGACAACCTGAGACACATTACACCTGATGACAACCTGAGACACATCACACCTGATGACAACCTGAGACACATTACACCTGATGACAACCTGAGACGCATCACACCTGATGACAACCTGAGACACACCACACCTGATGACAACCTGAGACACATCACACCTGATGACAACCTGAGACACATTACACCTGATGACAACCTGAGACACATCACACCTGATGACAACCTGAGACACATTACACCTGATGACAACCTGAGACGCATCACACCTGATGACAACCTGAGACACACCACACCTGATGACAACCTGAGACACATCACACCTGATGACAACCTGAGACACATCACACCTGATGACAACCTGAGACTTATCACACCTGATGACAACCTGAGACACATCACACCTGATGACAACCTGAGACACATTACACCTGATGACAACCTGAGACACATCACACCTGATGACAACCTGAGACACATCACACCTGATGACAACCTGAGACACACAGCACCTGATGACAACCTGAGACACATCACACCTGATGACAACCTGAGACACACCACACCTGATGACAACCTGAGATACACAGCACCTGATGACAACCTGAGACACACAGCACCTGATGACAACCTGAGACACATCACACCTGATGACAACCTGAGACACATCACACCTGATGACAACCTGAGACACACAGCACCTGATGACAACCTGAGACACATCACACCTGATGACAACCTGAGACACACTACACCTGATGACAACCTGAGAAACACAGCACCTGATGACAACCTGAGACGCATCACACCTGATGACAACCTGAGACACACCACACCTGATGACAACCTGAGACACATCACACCTGATGACAACCTGAGACACATCACACCTGATGACAACCTGAGACTTATCACACCTGATGACAACCTGAGACACATCACACCTGATGACAACCTGAGACACATTACACCTGATGACAACCTGAGACACATCACACCTGATGATAACCTGAGACACACAGCGCCTGATGACAACCTGAGACACATTACACCTGATGACAACCTGAGACACACAGCACCTGATGACAACCTGAGACACATTACACCTGATGACAACCTGAGACACATCACACCTGATGACAACCTGAGACACACAGCGCCTGATGACAACCTGAGACACATTACACCTGATGACAACCTGAGACACACAGTGCCTGATGACAACCTGAGACACATCACACCTGATGACAACCTGAGACACATTACACCTGATGACAACCTGAGACACATCACACCTGATGACAACCTGAGACACATCACACCTGATGACAACCTGAGACACATCACACCTGATGACAACCTGAGACACATCACACCTGATGACAACCTGAGACACACCACACCTGATGACAACCTGAGATACACAGCACCTGATGACAACCTGAGACACACAGCACCTGATGACAACCTGAGACACATCTACAAATGCTGTAGAGGGGTATTGCTTTTTGAACATTCTGTCCATCCTTGAGAGTGACTGAGCATTTGTGCATGGAAATAATTAGTTCTCGTTGTCCATTTCCTTAAAGGGACATGAAACCCAACATTTTCTATCATGATTGAGATAGAGAATACAATTTTACAAAAATTACCAATTTACTTCTATTGTCAAATTTTTTTTGTTATCATGTTGTCCTTTCTTGAAGAGATATCTAGATAGGTAGCGTGCACATGTCTGGAGCACTAGATTACAGGAAATGTATAACATTACTGCTGCCATATAGTACTGCAGACACACTCCTGAACTTTCCTTTCTGGTTTTCAACAAAGGATAACAAGAAAACAAAGAAAATTGATAACAGAAGTACATTGAAAAGTTGTTTAAAATTAGCTTTATGGGCGCGATCCGATATACGGCGCAGGTTTCGGCGCAAGTGTGGGAACCTGCGCCGCCCGTAATTTCACCTTGCACATCGGGGTATTATATATACCCCGCCGGCAGTTCCTAAAGTGCCGTAAGTCTGATAATCTAGCGATGTCCAGAAATGAGCGTAAGTACAAATTTCTGGAGTCGCTAGTGACTTACGGCACTTTAGAAACTGCCGGCACCTAAGAAAAGTAAAGATAAATCTAAATCTCCCGTAACAGTCTAACCTGCCTCCCAAAAATAGCCCGACACGTAAAACCCCTATATCCGCAATCCCCCCCTGTCACTACTAATAATAAATGTATTAACCCCTAGACCGACAACCCCCCACAACGCAATAAGCCTAATTATTAACCCCTAAATCGCCATAGCCCACAACGCAATAAGCCTAATTATTAACCCCTAAACCGCCATAGCCCACACCGCAATTAACCTATTTAAATATTAACCCCTAAACCGCCATAGCCCACATAGGCTATTAAATGTATTAACCCCCAATCTGCCTCCGTCAACGTCACCGCCACTATAATAAAGTTATTAACCAATAAACCTAAGTCTAACCCTAACACCCCCCTAACTTAATTATTATTTAAGGATTTCGATGGGTTATAGCGCCAAAGACGAGCACCTATAGCTCTGAATAGTGGGCTAACTAGCTAGCTTGGAAAATGTACTAAGAAAATAAATGTGTTCAGAGCGCCTCAAATGGTCTAGGTGTTGTACAATGTGTAGAGTGTGTGTTTAGAAATATTTTAATTGTAAATCTAGTACTTTACACAAGAATAAAACATGCTACGGTGGGTACAGTGGTAATAAATGACAATAAAAAACAATAAGATGTGGATCCACTCTTGTACAAATTAAATATTGAATATATCTATATAAAAACACTGAATATAAAATGATGCAGAGGCAATAATAATAGTAGCCCCAATAATACAGTTTATTAGTTATTGCGGTGGGGGATTGCGGTTGACAGGTAGCTAGACATTGCGCATGCGTTAGGTGTTAGTTTATTTTTGCAGGCATTTTAGGGAGTTACGGTGCTCCCATACTCAGCGCAAGGCCTGCTACGGATGCATTTTATGGCGAGGTGAAAATGGAGTAAGATTTCTCCATTTTCGCCACGTAAGGCCTTGCGCTGGATATTGGATACCGATTTACGACGCGGTCCCATGTTAGCCTATGGGAGTAAAAATTGCGAGCGATGGGTGAAATATACGGCCGTAACTTGTATGCTACGCCGTATATATAATACAAAAAACGTGCAAAATTTGGCGTCGCCGGCTTTTGCGGGCGACGCTGCATATGTGATCGGGTCCTATATGCTTAACATAAAGTCTGGATGGCTTAAATATACTGGGATAGAAATAAGGCCATATTGTGTAAGCTGATAAACATATAATTTATTAACTGTCTGGTTTTATTATTGTGCATTAGACAATAAATGACTAATGTTAATGTTTACATTTTAGCAATGCCTCTATTTTTAAGTTATATGAAAATGCATATAAAGCCTATACTTTTGATATTTTGCTAAATTCATAGAAGTTTACAAAAAAATAGATTATATTGTATTAAAGGGACAGTCTACCCCAGAATATTTATTGTTTTAAAAGATAGATAATCCATTTATTACCCATTCCTTAGTTTTGCATAACCAACACAGTTATATTAATATACTTTTTACCTCTGTGATTACCTTTTATCTAAGCCTCTGCAAACTGCCCCCTTATTTCAGTTCTTTTGACAGACTTGCATTTTAGCCAATCAGTGCTGGCTCCTAGGAACTCCACGTGCGTGAGCACAGTGTTATCTATATAAAACACATGAACTAATACCACAACCAACACAGTTATATAAATACACTTTTTACCTCTGTGATTACCTTGTAACTAAGCCTCTGCAAACTGCCCACTTATTTCAGTTCTTTTGACAGACATCCATTTTAGCCAATCACAGCTGGCTCACCTGAACTCCACGTACGTGAGCACAGTGTTATCTATATGACACACATGAACTAACACCCTTCAGTGGTGAAAAATTGTCAAAATTCCCTGAGATGAGAGGCGGCCTTCAAGGGCTTAGAAATTAGCATATGAACCTCCTAGGTTTAGGTTTCAACTAAGAATACCAAAAGAACAAAATTAAATTGGTGATAGATGTAAATTTTAAAATAGTTTAAAATGACATGCCCTATCTGAATAATGAAAGTTTGTTTTGTACTAGACTGTCCATTTAATTAGCTAATTGGGATCAGTATATTAGTGTTCTCAAAAAAATAATTAGACATGCATTAGTCATAACCTTATAAAAAAGTATTTTAAGTGGAAAAATACTGTCTGATAATTATACTAGCATTCGCTCTAGTTGTGCTTCAAACATTCTTAATAAAATGATAACAAGCTGCATGCAAAGTTAGTATCTAAGCATATAATAGATACAAAATCTTGGAGAGATTGAAGAGTATTTAACAAACCAGAGAAGCGCCTTACTTCCTAATATCACCGTCTGATTGTTCATGTAAATATCGGTTTGCGCCAGACTTATATTGTAATTTATTATTACTTGTAAAACTGTTTTAGCACTGGTTTCACTATCTGTGGAAGTATCATTGCAGAACATCAACTGGAAATGTGCAGTGAATGGATCCGGTCTAAAAAAATAACAAAAAAAAATTAATAAATAAATGCACCAGGAACACCAAATGTAACGAATTGTAATATACACTGGTAGGTGCATGCACACTGAAAACCACAAGTAATGAGACACAACAAACTCATGCATTAAAACAAAATAGTTCATATCATTTTTGTAACATTCCACCACATATACCAGAGTAAGACATTCCACTCGATCAGTGTTTCCCAAACTGTGTGTAATGGGTACCTGGTTTCCCCTTCTCTTAGGGAGTTAAACGTCTCACCATTTGTAGTAGTTAGCTGTACAATCTTGTAGATCTGCTTTAAAGTAAGAATTTTGTGGTTTTGGTATAAAAAGTTGTATATCAGTTTTTTAATGAGACTTTCAGATTTATGGTGGCAAGGAGGTGGTGGAATTGGCTATTGGGCTGGACCTGCCACCCTATATAAACTCACTTTGACAGTAGGCTGGGCAAGTGGATCATGAGCTGGAATAATTTAACTGTCCTTTAGGCTGAAATCAAGCACTGTTCTGTTATTCAGAAGCTGCTTTTGGATTCTTTAGTCATGTTAATGTTTTTTATATGCAAATCAATGCATTACAAATAGCGGTATTGATTGTAATATAAATGTGCTTGCAAAAAAAAAAAATTATGCTTACCTGATAAATTATTTTCTTTTGGAATGATGATGGTCCACAGTCCTCCATAGCATATGGGATATATTTCCCACCACTAGGAGGTCAAGAACCCATATCAGAGCTTAAAATCCCTCCCATCTCTCTCTCAGTTTAACATATAGCTGAGGTGAGTATAGGAAACATATAGGTAGGAAAGACAAAGCAGGTTCTGAAGAGGTGTAATTGAACTGTAACCCAAAAATGTAAATGGGCGGGGCCCGTGGACCATCATTCCAAAAGAAAATAATTCATCAGGTAAGCATACATTTTGTATTCTTTCGGAAAATGATGATGATTCACAGTCCTCCATAACATATGGGATTAATACCCAAGAAGATGGTCTATGTTACAGAAAGAGTGGGACAATTTTTCTGGCAGTTCCTAATTAGCCAGCACTGCGACCTGAAGGATTTTCCTGCCAAAAGCTGCTTGTAAAGAAGCAAAAACAGCAAAGCGATAACATTTGGAAAACTATATTGCAGCATTGCAAATCTGCTCCAAAGATACATCAGTTTTAAAAGCCCACAAAGTTGCAAATGCCCTTGTAGAATGAGCTTAGGAGGTGACTTTCCTGCCACCAAGTAACTAGAAAATTGTCTGAATTATTTAGTAGCTTGAAAATAGAATTTCAAAGCCCTGACTACATCAAGGTTATGTAATATCCGTTACTTAGGACTAGCAGGATCTAGACACAATGAAGGAACAACAATTTACTGATTGATGTTTACCGCCGAAACAATTTTAGGAAGAAAATCCTATTTAGCCTTATCCTTGTGAATAATTAAAAATGGAGAATCCCGGTACAAGGTTGTCAACTCAGAAATTCTCCTAGCTAATAGGAAAAGTACTTTCCAATATAAAAGAATGTATTGGTTCCAAAGGAGGACCTTGTAATACCGTAAGCACTAGATTCAAATTCCAAGGTGGAGAAATATGTCTCACAAGTGGACTAATACTAAACAACGCCTGTACAAAAGCCTGAATATTAGGAAGTTTGGAAAAATTCCTATGAAAAAGAACAGATAAAGCAAGAAGACTAGTAGACAAGCCCTTGTCAAGGCCAGCCTGTAAAAAGTGAAGAATTCTGGGAATCCTAAGGGAATACCAAGAAAACCCTCTGGAAGAGCACTACTTAAAGGGCCAGTAAACCTAGGAAATAATGTTATATAATTCTGCACATAGTGCAGAATTATATAACATTAGCTTAGCTCCAGATTTAAAAAGTGAATAGTTAAAAAGATATCACGCAAAGAAAATAGAACGCCGCTCCTGGCTCTACTGAGCGGGTCTGTTTTCTTCTGCTAAGCACATCATGGGCACGCTGTCTATTCACAGCGCGCCCCATTGCACTATTAAAATCAATGTAGCTCGCTCCCGCTACCAGACCAGAGCGGGAGCGAGCTACATTGATTTTAATAGCACGATCGGGCGCTCTGTGAATAGACAGCGTGCCCGTAATGCGCTTAGCAGAAGAAAACAGACCCGCTCAGTAGAGCCAGGAGCGGAGTTCTGTTTTCTTTGCGTGATATCTATTTAACTATTCACTTTTTAAATCTGGAGCTAAGCTAATGTGATATAATTCTGCACTATGTGCATAATTATATAACATTATTTCCTAGGTTTATTGGCCCTTTAAAATGTGACTTCCAAATTTTGGGAAAACTCTTCTGTCCCACAGGCTTTCTTACCTGATAAAGCTCTTTGTCTCCAAACTAGGCGTTCAGTAAATGATTCCTCTAAAGTGTTAATGTGCTAATGTGCCCAAGTAACTCCCTGGCAGCTTCTCCAAGGGGAAGTGTTTAGCAAAATTAATTACTCATTAAGAACTTTAGACAAAATTGCCCAAAAAATGTCCTGAGCTGTTTTCTGTCTAGTAACAGCTCCTGAGTGAAAATAAATGCCCTGGAAGCTGAGGGAGGCAGGGCCTCACACAAGGTTTAAAGCTATTTTGAGAATAATACAATTATATAAAGTGCACCAAGCATAATAAATACTTTCCCCTCATACATGCTTTCTTAAAGGACCAGGCACCTATTTTCTAAGAAGTTCCATAAATATTTTCCAATAACTGCTAGAGGGCTGTGAAAGGCAACAGTGTTACCTGGTTATGTCACTGCTAAGAATAGGGTAGGTAGGGACCTGACAATTGTGTCATGAGGAGTACAAGCTAAGTCCCCTGTCTATGCTGTACCTGTGTCAGAGTACCTACAAATAGCCTCTGGGCTGTGTGTGTGCTGTGTAAAGGCACTTACCTTAGGCAGCACCCCTCCACTTACATACCAGGCATGTCAAATCCTTGTCAATGCAGCTGCAGCAGTATCCAGTAGAGAGCCCATTCACTGCAGACACAGGTACCGCAGAGGATTGCAGTAGCAAATATCTGTGTCCCTCAGGGACAGGCTAAGGATGAGTCCATGTGATGCCTGAGGGTATTTATGGCTGAAGTCCCTTAGGAAAATATTGTGCACATAACAGGGTATTCCATTGTCCTTGTATCATTCAGCTGCTGTGAAGTTTCTCTTCTGTCTTCATTGTGAATGATAATTCCCAGGGATTCTGGGTCTCACAAATTGAAATCCATAAGCAAGTAGCTGGAAGTACCTCGATTCTCAACCTTCTCCTATGAGGCCAAGAACAAAACTAAGAGAGAGATAGGAGAGATTTTAAGTGCTGATATGGGTTCTTGACCTCCTAATGGCAGGAAATATACTCCATATGTTATGGAGGACTGTGGACCATCATCATTTTACGAAAAAAAGCTTCTTTCAAAAGCTACCTGTTTTACTGATATATTTTACTATTCATGCTTATTATTGCTGATACAAAGGTAAGTCATGTGTACACATATATCGCAGGTGAGAGAAGCCATTTTACTTATGTATTGGCAGCAGATTGTCTACACAATAAAATTTAGCACTAAAGCAGTGTTAACTTAAGAAGCAATTTCCTAACACAACTTTACTCCAAAAATGCTACTAATTGAATCTGAAATATACTTCTGTACAATTCTAGTTTGACTTAATATCCTTTAAAATGTCTCCTTTACTGAACTGGTTTGGGTAACACTAGACCAAATCACTTGCAATTTCCTTTACCGGTTTTACCTTAGTGAAAACACTGATGATTTCCTATATGTTGCTTTCAACAGGCTTTTATTGAATGTTAAATTTAGCTGGAAGACACAAATATTTGATATTAACTGTAGTGATGTTTGACTCTTAAATTAGATGGTTTTATTGAGCAATATGATATTGCAATAATTTTACCATAATACATATTATTTATCTAAACTCAGACTTCTTTTGTGAGAATAGCAATCAAAATGCAATATATAATTATATATATTTTTTTTATTAAAAAATAGAGTTATCATTGTTAAAACAAAATCACAAGATTTTAAAAAAAAAGTGATTCAACAAAATTATATCTACAATCCTAAAGATCTAAATAGGGAGACCTACATTAGGATCAATAAATCTCTGAATATATGTGTTTGCAACACAAGAGTTGTTTAATTAGTAATATTTGCAACAAATAATCAGAAACATTAAAAATGTAGTAAACTTTGTCTTACATCATCAAACAATACATAAGTATTTATTTGTAAAAAAAAAAAAAATGTGGTCGGGAGAGAGGCTGAAAGGATATACCAAGTTACTGTTAATAATGGTGCAGACCAACTAATAGAAAATAAAAAACAAATTTTTGTAGAGAAGCGAATATACGGTATAGTAAAAACCCTTTTAAAGCAAAGGATTTCAGCACTCATTTGAATTTTAAAAGTCTAAATACTTTATTATAGAAAAAGATGTGATTAATATATTATGCAGCAGTTAACATTATATACAGTTATCATAGTGTAGTTATAAGGTGCAATGGAAAACTATAAAAAACATCAATACACCCCATCGAGATTGGCTAGCATATACCCCAACACGTCTAGTCTGTGTTGGCGAGGCTGCGGAGAGCACAGTAATTTGATCCACATGTGGTGGCAATGCCCAAAAGTCCGTCCACTATGGGACGCAGTCGAATCATATTATAAAAAAAGTAACACCGCTGTTTTCACATTAACTCCACACATAGCCCTATTAAATGACTTAACTAAGATGGCTTGCCGTCTGAGATTATTAGTCCTACAGACTGGCCTCAATAGTGCAAGGAAACTAATAGCCAGCCATTTGAAAAAACCTAGTACTCTGAGTAAAGCTATGTGGGTAGAGGAAGTAGAGGAACAATTCTCCTTAGAAAAATATGGTTATTTGTGCCGTAATAAAACGGATACTATCCTAAATGCCAGGCTTCTATGGCAGGAGTACTTATGAGACTAGCCACCCTTTATAACATAAACATGCAACATATTATTTACCCTTGGCTAACAAATGACCCGACTTGTAGATATAAAGATAGCTAGTTTAGGACCTGTGGACCTGTGCCAATAGTAAGACCACTATTCTGGGGGATGAGGAGTGCTGGACCGCCGCAACTGTTTTCATTACTCGTTCCAGGTGAGAGATGTTTACTTCACTAGACATAACCTAAGACCAGAGGAAAACCGTTAAAGTTTAAATGATTCTTATATTTAATTTCCCTTTTTTGTTAAGATTATTTTAGTTATTTGATTAATTCATTTATTTAAGTGATGCTCAATTGGATGCAGAAAGAATCTCTTGTTTATTTGACCTGTTGAATGTTGGAACCTAGTGTGTCTCAATACTGGGAAGCCTTAAACACCTTACAGGGAAAGAGGATTCTTTGTAACATTGAACTCTATACCATATGTGATTATAACGATGTAACATTTTATGGTTGATGCTTCTTGACTTGTATATCACTAATAAAAACAATAAATAAAAAAAACAAAAAACAAAAAAAACATCAATACAATGCATATATAGTAAAAGGATCGATAGACGTATCCCTGTCTTTCTGCTCTATGCAATTAGCGGAAAAAATATCCAAGTTTCAAGGCATATATGGTGGTTAGGAGAGTAACATTCACTAGTTCAAGCTTAGATTTACAACACACTGGCTTAAAGGGACATTAGAAACATATTTGCAATATACATGTATTAGCTAAAATGCTTCTGGTAAAAGTTATCACTGTTTTAATGTTAACATTTTTCTCTGCATGTGCATGTGAAGGATAGCTAGATATTCTCAGTGCACCAGCATTTTAAATACTGTAGCTGCTTAGAGTGCCAGAGGGGATTGTGAAATAAATGTGATAAAGTAGTGAACAAAAAGTGATTGTAACGTATACTTTAGTGTGAACTAAATACTTATAAAAGTTCATATAAGGATATATGTGTTCTTCCAAAATCTTCACGCTTCTATTTTCTTTTGATCCTCATATGAAAAGAAAGAAAAAAATGCCACATAGCGTAACTCTGTAACCTTTTCAAATGCAGAATGTGTGTGTACAAATGCTTACTCACATGAGATGGAGATATAGCCAAGCTCAGGTTTATGCGCACACCCAATGTTATACTGTTGGGTAAACAGTTGCTTGAACAGGATTTTGAGTAAAAAGGATTTATTTAAAATATAAAAAGCGCCACAAGAGCTGCAGGGACCACCAAATACAATAGGATCGGCAATACAATCAAGTAATTGCTCACGTTGAGCTTATACACAATACTAGAGAGGGGATTGTATCATGTCAGCAAATTAACAAAATGAGTAATTACCAGATGTTAGAAGCACTTTAGGCTCTCTGAGCAAGTGCTGAGTTTAAAATGCTGGTGCACGGTGCATACTTAAATACACTTTTGAAACAGCTATAACTTTTATTAGAAGCATTTTTGCTCATACATGTATATTACAAAAATGCTTCTATTCAAAACTGAAATGCATTCATGTGGATTTCAATTTTGACTGGAATGTCCCTTTAAGTCCTGGCTGCTGGTGATGTAAGGAGACTTTAAAGTCTTATGTTTGCACACTTTATTCCACAGGATTCCTGGTGTACTCCGCAAATCACCCAGGTAAGTGTAGCGGTCAGCTTACATGCTCTCGTTCCACAGGACGCCAGGTGTATTGCGCACGTCACCCACAGTGGAGTGATGATCACATCAGTCACATGATGTGAAACAATTCCTCCGATGGAGTTGTCTTTGCCAGCCAGTAGTAAATCTACTCTGTTCTTTCAAATGAAAAACGACCGCAGCTCCCGCTGCTTTCTAGGTCAATGTGGAAAGTTAATAGTAGGCTGGATACTCTGTGACGTCACCACCTTGCTGTTTTGCGGCTCAGGAAGACTTTCAGCAATACCGGTGTTCTGTAATATTCTCCTACTGCGTTACGTTTCCCTACCTTAGCCACGCCTACAAAAACACTTGCAAAGGCAGTTGTGCACGCATGCGCTCACTGTCTACAATAGACTTGTAAATATACTACGGAGCACACATGCGCTCATTGCCGCAGTCGGCAAATATTACAGAACTGGTACGTCCATAATTTTGGCAGTAGCTGGGGCAATTTAAATAACAGTGGCAAAAAAGGCTTCATATTCATATTAATGAAAAACGTTCAATCATTTAATCAAACAAATCCGTATTTTGCCACTGTTATTTGATGTCCACAGCTAGTGCCAAAATTACCAGGAGTAAAGTCACCAAGATAGAGCTGTCAGTCCCGCAGTGGGCAGAAAACTGTGTCCCGCAAACACTTATAGTTCATAGTGTCACAGGGCAATTTTAAATAACAGTGGCAAAAAAAGGCTTCATATTCAAATTTATTGTACGTTTTTTTTAATCAATTTTGGCACTAGCTGGTGACATCTAAATAACAGTGGCAAAATATGGATTTGTTTGATTAAATGATTGAATGTTTTTCATTAATATGAATATGAAGCCTTTTTTTACCACTGTTATTTAAATTGCCAAAGCTAGTGCCAAAATAATGGACGTACCAGTTCTGTAATATTTCCTGACTGCTGCAATGAGCGCATGTGTGCTCTGTAGTATATTTGCAAGTTTATTGTAGGCGGGTTCTGTAATATTTTCCTACTGCGACAGTGAGCACATGTACTAAGTACTGTGCAGAACACCAGGTAACAAGTCAGGGTAACAGTTTAAAATAAATACAGTGAATTTGTGATCCTTTCTTCTTAAGGCCGAATAAGGACAATTAAAGTTAATAAGATCAGTTGGCTTAGAAAAGCATTTAACCTTTGTTTTAAACTTAAATGCAGAAACTTGTAGGGTTATTGAGGCTTGATATCCATGTAGTATGCATGTAGCACAATACCTTTCAGCCACTTATGTTGGTTAAATATATAACAAACTGTTATCAATAATGAGGAGCTGATATAGAGCAGTCCAGCTTTTTAAAGGACAGTTTTTACCATAAATATGCAGCAGGCTAGCAGCCAGGGAGAGATCCCAGTAATATTCTTGACGGCTAATAGAAGTGCTGATTCCCCTTTATCGTGGGAGTAAAGGGGTAATAATACACATCATGGCTTGCAGTTCCCAGCTTCCCAAGCTGTCTGCCAATTATCTACAGAGTAGTTTTAGTCCACGGGACCCTTCTTGGAGCACATTGCAACATATAAATAAAGTACGGCCAAAATAAAGGAGGCCAATTATACTTGCAACTCTATTCGGCTCAAGCTCTTCGGATACTGGGCCACCAAGCTTTCTTTTCTGGTGCACGTAAACTATAGTTTGGGAATAGATAACCTTCCTCACCGACATGTATTTTAAGCAGTCTTACCCTCTTGGCTGCACTGGGTCAGTGACGAAAGCTGCCGGAGCCTCTACGCCACCCGTATAGGATTACAGTGCTGAGGTTTGTGCAGGAGGATGTAGCAACGACATAGGTTATAACGTGAAGATTTGTCTACAGCTGGTGTGCTCACGTGTTAAGGAGATGGTCTTTTCCCAGCTTGAGCATTTTATTTGGCAGAGACTCCGAGTTGAACAGCACAATAGTCTAGGGAGCGTTGCCGCTCCAGCAACGTGTATTTCCCTGTAAGAAGATAGCCTGTGGCAGGGTTTATGTTGTTACTTGCGGCTCTAGCGATATGAGCCCAGCACAGCTCCTGCAGGCTTCGTGGTCAGGCCTCAGATAGAAGCAGGCCATTATCCTAAGGTGCGTTTCTCAGCCAGCAACGGATATAGACCAGGGAGGTAGATTTTTGTCGAGCTGTCTTGGGCACCATGCTTCGTTCGGCATGTTCCGCTTAGCTCCTCCCACCGGAAGTCACTTGAGCATCACATATCAAGAGGCTTACAAAGTCCAAGCAAAAGTGCATGAGCTGAGTAGGGATATAGTGGCATGAATATTGAAGCTTAGCCAACGTACGTTTCTCCCCTTTTTGTCATGCTTTCACTCATAGGGGCTTTATCAGGGCTACCATAACTTTCACAGGTGCTTACTTAAATACCTGTATAGGCCCTGCCTACTTTTCACTTAACTCTTTCATTCGTTAACCATTACTTCAATTTCATATATATTTGTGTTCATGGCATTCACTCTATTTTTGTTCCCAAATGTAGAGATGATTATGTGTGAGTACATTACCCTAAATTGGAAATTATCTCTCTTTTCAATTATTATCTCCTTATCTTGTCTACCTATCATTCACTGACTTCACTTCTCCATCATCTCATGGATAGGGAAAACTATTCCATTTTGGATACCTATATCCTCAGCAAATAAAGTATTTTTTAAATTTATTTGTAATTGGGGCGTGTCTCTGGGCAGCACCTTGAATGGTAGCAATATTGGTAGCCCTGTGTGGATTACTGATAGTTTGCCTATTACCAGTGAATTGAATGATAATCCAGTTATATCATCCTAATGTACAGATCCTACAGATCAATCTGATTTGAAAAATATACTTTTATTAAATACTAAACCTCTGCAAGCCAATCCGGAGTGTTGAGGCCTAAGGCAAGCTCTTTACTGAGAGGCTCTCAACACCCCCCCCCCAGTAATACTACAGGCCAGGTAAGCAGTGCACAGACACTGAAACAAAAACTTGTTCTACAATCTACAGCATATCTGTTTATACAAACGCCATTCTTAACCTATACCACAGATAAAAAGAGGATTTAAAGGACTTTCTCGTCATACATGCACCTACTAAAGATGGCGCCTACTGTCAATATACTACTCGAGGCTATGACCTGCTTACTGAATGAACACTATGAGAAACTGATGCAAGCTTGGTCTGCTGAATGGGGAAGCTTACGTGCGTTAACTAAACAAATTGGATCTCAAAAGATGGCACCAAGAGCCTTACCGGAGACACCTGTCAAGGATAAAAGTACCCAAGTGCTCATCCCCAGCTTGTTGGATTCCTTATCCCAGGTTCCGGCTAAGACGGACCAGAACCACCACTCGAGTGATCTAGTGAGCGGCCCCCTAGCAGCGGACAACCCTCCAGATGACTTTCCAGGCTGGAGAGCGCCAAGGGAATCTCTCACTGCAGGGCAGCCGACCACGGGAGCATTGATGAGTGAGGCCGGGATTATCACACATGCCTCGTTTCCCAGCCTAGAGGTGATTCACCGCATACAGTGCCTTGGAGATAAGCGTGAGCCTCATCTGGACTTACCGAAACTCTGTGACTTGAAAGTGACAACCGGGGAGAACAATCTTGAAGAAATAGTGGCTATGGCTGTGAAGCCCCCCTCTGTATATGTCAACCGCTCAGTGACATCCAAAGGAGAAGATATATGGAGCGATGCCCTCCCGCTTTCCCAACAGCTCTACTGCCGGTTAAAAATCCTAAAATACAGTGCCAGAAAATGTTTAACACTACTTGTGATGTACAGGCTCTGCTGGAAGATTAGCTTATGTGACCGCAGTGGAGTGGGATGAGCACACTGATAAGATCGCTAAGCTCACTTGCTATTTTACACTGCACTCAAGTTACCTTAAGCAGTAGTTCATAATAGTTCAAAGTGGGCTTATGGACACTAAGACTGGGATGGGGTGATTAAAACTAAAACTAAGCCATAAGCGCACTTGGTATCCATACCTACAGGCCCATTTATCAAGCTCCGTAAGGAGCTTGAAGGGCCGTGTTTCTGGCGAGTTTTCAGACTCGCCAGAAACACAACTTATGAAGCAGCGGTCTAAAGACTGCTGCTCCATAACCCTGTCCGCCTGCTCTGGATTCTGAGTCATGTGGAAAGCAAAGAAATGTCAAAGGATCTGCAGGAAAAGGTAGTGTCGGATCAGGTCCGTAAGACCTTTGATAATTTGGGGCCCTAGTCTGAAAACTCTTATATTCTGTGTAAGAAAAGGGTTTTTGTTTTGTTGACAAATAACTCATTTGCATACAGCTTGTGGCATCAGGACACTACTACTATAAAGATGTTTAGATTTGAGACATTATACAGTATGAAGGGGTTTTATATATCACATAAGTTGCGTTTTTTAGCTTGATTCACAATTGAGTGTAATTCACAATGTCACCACCAGATGGCCATAACGACATAGCAGATAGAACTATGATAATTATAATACGAATATTTATTTGTGAAGTGATTATTCTTCTAGTCACCACAAACTACTTACCATCTAGGCTAAGCCCTTGTAAGTCTGCCATTACAACTTAAAGGTCTCTTTTTATTTATGCTGGAAAATGATGCTTCTCTGGTGTAGTCCTCATATGCTAGTTCAATAACCAGTTCTAGATCTTGTTTCTATTTTTCTTTTATATATTAACATAGCTTTTAACTTATTTTAACAAAAATTTTGAATATTGATAGCATAAGATTCATATGTGTACAGGGACATAGGAGTGGCACCTGTGGAGTCCATGCTCCTAACTGCATTCATGTGTTAAACCATTATTTGGGTGACCGTGCATGGTATATACAATGTTTTCTAATGTTTGATTTTGCACTGTTCATGCAGTTTGGTTCTTTAATATGTACTAAAAGTTTTTATATAATGTATAATGTATTGTCTTCAAAACTGGTATAATGGGCTGCTGTATTGATTGAGTGTTAGAATACATTGTGCTAATAACCTAAGACCTGCTTTATCCCTGATAGATGATAATATTTAGTTTGAACCCTATGGGAGCGGGCAAGATAGAAACCTAACAATTAAGATGTTTGATACTCAGCCTGCTGATACATCTCACTAGTTATTGTTGCCACACTCATAAGCGTAAACTGTAGGTCCTGGTTGTTTGAGTATTAAGTTTAAGACCCATGATATTTAATACCCTAGCATACTGCAAAATTTATCACGCCTGTTATTACGGGGTAGATATTAGGTATATGGGAGGCAACTAGAACATGCAGGTTGTAGTTAACTGTTCTCTTCTTAACACTCTTCTTGTAGCAATAAGAGATTGGGTATGTGCTGTTTGCGGCTGAAACGGTGCAGCCCATACATTATATAATGACAGGAGAGTAATACTTCCTTTGTCTATACTATAATTTACTACTATTCGCAAGCAGCTAGCAGAATATTGCTTCCTACTCACAGGTTATTGTTTTAAAGTCCTGTGATGGTTTATCCCTTTCCTTTTTGGGTGATTGTGTTTCAATCCTACCTACCAAGTGCTACATGGGTCTTAACATATGCCCACTTTTTTTAATATATTAGTATCTCCAGCCAACCTAATTTAAGCTTGTGGTATAGACTTTATTTAACCCTCCAAAACTACCCAGTAAGATTTAGGCTCAGAGCTAATTTCATACAACAGGGATAGTATACCCGGAGAGGCGCCAGCTATTATCTGTTATCATTTTTGATCACATACTTTCTAACATTCAATGCCATCTCTCACCTAACATGATATTCTATTTTGTAAAAGTACTCAGTATTCGCCAGATAATGTTTAATTTTCAAGATAGTTCTTTCCTACATAGTTAAAATCTATATTATATGTTTGAACCACGGATAGGTTACATACAAATAACATGAGGTTCACTATCTGAGACCCAAGAGTGGTCTCCTCTTATTTGAGATTACCCACTATTATTTTGCATTCACCGCAATATTGAGAGGTCCAAGAGTGGCCTCATGTGTCACCTAGAGGGTATATAGTCTATTAGGCAAATATCGATTATAGTACATGTGTAATTTGTCATATGAACATATGATGTACTTTTCTGTTTATCCTGGTTGTACACGGTGAAATTATTTTCCTTTATCACTTATTGTAAATTACTGCTTGTATGCCTTGATTTGACCCTCAATAAAAATTATATATATATATATATATATATATATATATATATATATATATATATATATAAAATGTATTTGTAATTGTTTGTATGATAAAATGTACCTGAATTATATTCAATAACAAAATGATATAGTTGTAGACTCAAAAACCAACTGTTTTCCCTTATCCAAATAAGGTGAGCATGATCAGTCACTAGTCTAAACTTCCTCCCTAAAAGATAATATTTTAGACTCTCAACCACCCAATTTTATAACCAGACACTCTTTCTCCACTGTTGCATATCTCCTTTCATGAGGATCAAGCTTCCTACTCAAATACAAGACAGTGTGCTCTTCCCCGTTCTCTTTTGACAAAGGACCACTCCAAGACCCACATCTGAAGCATCAGTCTGTAAAATAAACTCTTTAGAAAAGTCACGGGTTATCAGAACTGGCTGGTCACATATGGCCTCCTGTCTGAATGATTTTTTCAGCTTCTGGAGACCATTTAACAAAACAGGGGATTTTGCTTTAGTTAAATCAGTTAAAGGGCTAGCAATCGTTGCAAAGTTAGAAATAAATCTCCTATAATACCCAATCAAACTATAGAAAAGCCCTTACTTGCTTCTTAGATAATGGCCTTTGCCATATTATTATTATTATTATTATTATTATTATTATTCTTTATTTATAAAGCGCCAACAGATTCCGCAGCGATGCTCATGGGTACAAGGATAACAGTACAATGGAGAAACAATACGATAAAAGACAAAGTTTTACAGACAAATACAGAGGGGATTGAGGGCCCTATTCCCATGGGAACTTACAATCTAGATGGGTAGGAGGATGGGAAACAGGAGGTGGGGACTGCAAAGGTGAGAATAATATTAGTGAGGAGATAGAGGGCAACTGTTAGTTAAGTGAAGTTAGTTTGTTATTAAGTCGGGTGATAAGCTTCCCTGAACAGAAAGGTCTTTAGGGAACATTTAAAGGAGGAGAGGTTAGGGGCAAGTCTGACAGCTCGAGGAAGTGCATTCCAGAGGGTTGGTGCCGCACGAGAGAAGTCCTGTAGTCTAGCATGAGAGGAGGTGATGGTAGAGGACGCAAGAAGCAGGTCATTGTTGGATCTTAGGGGGCGGGCGGGAGTATATTTGTTGATGAGTGAGGACAGGTAGGGTGGGGCAGCAGTGGTGAGGGCTTTGTAGGTCAGGGTGAGAATTTTGAATTTAACTCTGCTGTGAATGGGGAGCCATATTTGTATGGCTTCAATTTTAACAACCTGGAGTTTCATCAAACCTCTACCAATGGAATAGCCCAAATATTTAGCCTCTTCTGTGACAATTGTACATTTGTTAGGATTAGCTAACCAGCATTTTGAATTGAATTCAAAACAGCTTGTACTTTTAGAAGATGAGAATTCCAAGCCTCACTATGTATCACAACATCATCTAAGTATGCCACTGCATATCGTACATGTGGCTTTAATATTCTGTCAATCATTCTTTAAAAAAGTGGCAGATGCCCTATGTAAGGGAAAAGGCCAGACAGCAGATTGAAACAGATTATCAGGTGTGGAAAAATGCAGTCTTTTCTTTTGCCTGCTCTGTGAGTGGCACCTGCCAATAGTCCTTGGGGAGGTCAATTGTAGTTAAGTATCGAGTTTTGCCCAGTCCAAACTCATCATTTCTTGTCATAGGATACACATCAAATTTGGAAATTGAATTCAGTTTACGATAATCATTATAGAATCAAATTGTGCCATCAGGTTTTGGTACAAGTACAATTGGCCTACTCCAGTCTAACAATTTTCTAACTTCTGTTTTAATTGCCTATCTACGGGCTTCAGGTATTCTGTAAGGCTTAAGGTTAATCTTTTTCCCTGTTTCTGTTATAATGTCATGTTTGATAACATTAGTTCTACCGGGGATTGTGAAAAATACTTCTTTACTTGTTCTGAAGAACACTTTTACCTCTAGTTTATGGTGTATAGATAGTTTCTGAAACATTAACTTTAGGTTCACTTTTATCTTCAACAGTACAAGCTATTACTTTTATTTCCTTTCCTTTACTTTAACAAGCACCTCCCTTACTTTCCAAGGCTTCAATAAATTAACATGATATATTTGCTCTTCCATCCACCTGCCTACCCAGTTGCCTTACTTTATCAATAACTTCACCTGTCCTTTCAATTACCTCATAGGGTCTCTGCCAGGTTGCCAAAATTTGTTTTTGAAAATAGGAACCAAAACTAGAACCCTGGCTGAAATACACGTACCCTAGCATTCTTGTTGTAACTTTTCTTTTGATCTTGTTGGGCCTTCTCCATATGTTCCTTAACTATAGGCATAATGGCTGCCATACGCTTCTGCATCTGAGAAATATGTTCTATAACACTACGATGTGGAATAGCCTCCTGTTCCCATTATAGATTCCATTATACACAATTCCATTAGCTCTGTCACATTATATATATATAAAAATATTTATTATTATCCGTTATTTGTAGAGCGCCAACAGATTCCGCAACGCTATAAACATAGACGGTATACAACATAACATTTATAGGGATCAAATGGGTAGAGGGCCCTTCTGAGAGTCGCACTGTTGTAGTAAGCTCATATGAAGGTGATCTGCAAACAGTTGGAATCTTAGGCTTACATGCTAAGGGGGTTCATGGCGGATTGCAATGGAGAAGAGGAACTGGTATTAGGAAAGGTTAGTGTAGGTTGTATGCATCCCTGAACAGTAGAGTCTTTAGGGAGCGCTTGCAAGCTTTCAAAACTAGGGGAGAGTCTTGTGGAGCAAGGCAGATAGTTCCACAAGATGGGAGCCAGTCTGGAGAAGTCCTTATAACAGGAATTTGAGGACGTAACAAGAAAGGAGGAGAGTAGGAGGTCATGAGCAGAGCGAAGGAGACGGGAGGAAGAGTATCTTGAGACAAGATCTGAGATATAGAGGGGAGCAGTGCAGTTGAGGGCCTTGTATGTAGAATTTTGTGTTTAATCCTGGAGGCAAGAGGAAGCCAGTGAAGGGATTGGCAGAGAGGTGCAGCAGATGAAGAGCGACGTGTAAGGAAGATGAGCCTGGCTTATTGTTAAGGAGCTAGGTGGCAGCTAGGGAGACCAGAGAGGACGGAGTTGCAGTAGTCAAGCCAGGAAAGGATGAGAGAGTGGATTAAAATCTTAGTTGTGGGCAGAGCTAGCCAGCAACTGAAGCAGAAGCAATTTTGCAAAGCTCTGTGCAAAACTTGGCATTTAACAGTCATTTAGGGCACTATTCAGGGGTAATTTGTTTAGAAAAACCCCTGATACAGGAGCCACACAGTCACAGTCAGTCCATAACTGATTTTGGGCAGCTTTGAGAGATTTTGCGGCCCACCCGGAAAACAGAACCAGAGAATTCCTAGGAAAGACTGCGGCTGCAGCCTACTCCGGGTGCACCGGCTGCAATAAAGACATCAAAGGCATCAGAAACCTCACCAAAAGTGGACGATAAGTGGAGTAACACATTAGAAGACCAAAAGGGGTGAGAATCTAAATTTTTTTTGCCTAATAAGAGCGATAAACGCTCCAGAGACTATACTTCAAAACGGAGGGACTAGTATTTAATTCCACACACTGGATCAATAAACCTTACCATTAAGGGTAATCTGTGACTGCAATAACACTTTACAGAATTTAATCTGACAGCTGTGGGGCTTGCAATATTCATCTGCAAGAAAGATTAGAGGCGGGAAAAACCGCCATCTTTACTCTCAGCTTCTGTTGCATGGCAGTACTTTTATTATACTAGTTCTAGTTATACCTGGCACAACAGACCACAGATCCAGTATAGCCCTGTAGGAAGACATGATTGGCACTTTTTCCTTTTGTGTTGCTATATGACCCACGGTTTCTCCACAACCAAGCTATTAACACATATCACCGTATGGTATAATAGCCGCTGGCCCCCTGCAGGACCTTATCAATTGAATCTGGTGTAACGCAACTAAAAGTATGGAAGTACTGGTCAAGTAGTAATAATCTCATAGTATGGCACTGCTCTCTCCCCTCCCACTTCCTGCCATCCTGTGTGGTGGTGGGTTGTATCCTGAGTTCACTTCTCCGTTATCGTCTTGTGAGGACACTGACCCTGGGGAGTAGAGCCATGCTTGTGAATTTGTACACTTAAATTACATTATCTGAACAGGTGTGTTCCACAGCTAAGAGACCTTAGACCAGCACTTTGCCACCTTCCCTGGACCTGGGCTTTTTCTCCTGGAGGTCTGGGATGCCATGGAAGGCACAACACACAGGCCTCAGTGCTGACACCCTATTGTCTTCAGATATCTCTCCTATCAATGACCAGCCAAGCTTAAAGAGATGATACAACATTAGAATTCAACCCTGAATGTGGACTCAGTGGGTTTACCTTGTTATGTATCTATCATAAAATATTCCAAACTACCTTAGCACCTGGGCCCTGTGTGCTATATACTGCTTTACTGTACTTCAAAAGCTATCAGCCAGTTACAATGAAAGGCTGGAACCAATCTGTCAAAGACTGCCTATCAAAGTCTCAACTTAAAAAGAAACAGATTGCTTTGGATCTTGCTCCGGACACAGACTCACAACCTTCCTCCCCTAAAAGTCCTCCACCAACATCCGCTGTGGTCTCATCAAATAGAGAGCTCCTGCAACAGATTAAACAACTATTCAAAGAAGAAATGAGAGCAGCCCTTTCTGAACTAAAGCAGGACCTTACAGATATTGGAGACCGCACCGCCTGCCTGGAGGATAAAGTTGATGATATCTCTGATGAAATACCCAACCTTCAGTCAACAATACAGCTGCAACAGGAACAGATTCAGAAGCTGGAGGATTCCTTGGAGGACCTTGAGAACAGGTCCAGGAGATCAAATATCAGAATTCGCAATCTCCCCGAATCATACAGCAACCTGTCAGAAACCATCACAAATCTCTTTCAACAGATTCTCCCAGAGATAGATTCTTCTTTGCTACTCATGGACAGAGTACACAGGGCACTGGCTAAACCACCAACCCCCTCAGCAGCAAGGGATGTGATCGCCAAGCTTCATTATTTTCATGCTAAAGACCAGATCATGCAAGCAGTGCGAAAACTACCTAAAATTACCTTTGAGGGCCACACGCTACAATTATACACAGATCTCTCCCCGACAAACCTAAGGAGAAGAAGGGAACTCAAACCAATAATATCAGTCCTCATTAAGGTGCAAATCAAATATCGATGGGGATTTCCATTTAAACTCATCTTCATGTATGATAGAACTTCCTACTATTGCTCTTCTCTCCTGGAAGGACAAGCAATCCTGGAAAAGCTGAACCTGGAAAAGACTTCCTCGGAGGTTTCTTCCTCTCCCAAACCGCAGCGTAAGGCAATAGGAAGGGAGTGGACGCCAGTGAATAAAAATGGAAAGAACTCTAGACTTAGACAAGAGCCGGAGAGTCCTACTTAAAGTAACTTATGCAAGTGATATGGGTCCTTTTCTAATATGACTTAAGTTTACAGCCCTACTGTTCTGGGTCTAAAATATGTAGGGTTACTCTCAATCACCTACACCCCATCAGGGGTTTACTAAGTTTGGAATATCCTGGCACATTCAGCCTTTCCCCCCTCCTCTCCCCCCCTCCCCCCCTCTCCCCTCCCCCTCTTCCACCCCCCTGTCCCTACCCACTCCACTTAGTCCACTACTTTATTAATTTTGAATGGGTGACATTCAGTCCCCCTATGTTTTCAGGTTTTTTATCCTGATTTTCAGGTTATGTTTGTTGTTAAAGTTTAATGTACTGCAGTTGCAGTTGTTTGCAAATAATACTAACTTCACTTTCCTCAGCAGGTTTTGTCTACAGGTCCATTCAGGTATGGAGTACCACATATGTCTAAAATGGTCGTCAGGGTCGAATTTGTGTAATGTGTTTCAATGCTTTAGGTTCAGTTGTAATGCAATCAGATATGTATCTTGGATTTTTGTAAAACTTACTGGTCAATTTATGAGATCTACTGCAATCCCAAACCAATTCACAACATGAAACGTCGCAAGGCCATTACCACCTATAAGTCACTGAATGCACACATTGTATTCATGCAGGAAACTCATTTTACTAAATCCCTAATCCCTAAGTACAGGGACAAAGCTTATTCTCAACAATTCCATGCTACATGCCATAAAAAGAAGTGTGGAGTCTCCATCCTTCTCCATGATAGCCTTAACTTTCAAGAAGATGAATCCTATGTAGATAAGCAAGGTCGTTATATAATCCTAAGAGGTAGAATTCATGACACCCCAGTAGTCATAAGCAATGTATATGCTCCAAATGAGTCCCAGGCACCGTTCTTGTCCAAAATCAGTAAACTACTAACACACTGGAAACAATATAGATTAATTATTGGGGGCGATTTTAACCTAATAGTAGACCCCAAACTAGATAGATCAAATAGTAATACCCCTCCTCAGGCCCGTACCAATAGGAAAATCCAGCTCGCAAGGTATATTCACGAATTGACCACATTCTAGTCAGCCAAATTTTAGCACCACTGATTGTTGACTCTGACATTGTCACCAATGTCTGGTCTGACCACAACCTAGTTATAACTAGGCTCACAGGGTTAATAGACCCTCTGAGAAATAAAATCTGGGCCTTAAACCTCTCCCTACTTAAAGATAAGATATTTCTTCAGACTCTGAAAAGAGAAATGGGGGACTTTCTGGAAGCTAACACCCATTCAGTAAAGAATCCTACTTTTGTTTGGGGAGCAATTAAGGCTTACATCCGGGGACTCTTGCTCAGAGAATCCAACAATAAATCCAAACAGTCTTATTTACTTATAAACAAATTTAAAGACGGAATAAAACAACTTCATACCCAACACTGCTCCGCCCATTGCCCCGTGACACTTCAAACACTAAACTCCAAGAGGGCAGCTCTAGATGAGTTGCTATCCAGGGACGCGGCTCGATCACTTAAATTAATAGACACGCAATATTTTATATATGCCAATAAGCCCGATAAGATGCTTGCACATAAATTAAAAGATTTAACGAGACTAACAACAGTTCTCCAAATCCAAAAACCCGATGGATCCACCTCCAACCACCCCCAAATAATTGCAGACACATTCACAACATATTATCAATCTCTATATGCCCTACCCCGGACTTCAAACAGCGATAGTTGTACAACCAACGCTCAAAAACTTCTGCATAGCTGCAATCTGGCTAAACTGGACATAGACGATTTAGATAGCCTCAATGCACAAATTACCCTGAACGAGGTCAGACTGACAATTAAAAACTTAAAATCTAACAAGGCACCTGGTCCGGATGGTTATACAGGTATTTTCTATAAATTGTTCCTAGATAAAATAGGTCCCTCCCTAGTTAACACTTATAATAATATGCTGGAGGGTGGAGATGTCCCCAGAGAATTCTTATTGGCCCGAATATCAGTTATCCCAAAACCAGGGAAAAGCAAACAATATTGTAAAAACTATAGACCAATATCATTGATAAATCAGGATGTTAAGATCTTTTCTAAAATATTGGCCACTAGGCTTAAAAAACTAATGCCTAAACTTGTACATCCGGATCAGGTGGGCTTTTTTCAGAATAGAGAAGCCCCAGATAATGTTAGGAAAATAATAGTCTTGATAGACTTTGCTAGTGTGAACAAGGTGCCTTCTCTGTTCCTGTCTCTTGACGCAGAGAAGGCATTTGACAGTATATATTGGGATTATTTGGATGCAGTGTTGGTCACTATGGGTATAACAGGCAAATTTAGGACTGCAGTTTCATCTATATTTTCACATCCCTCTGCCTATGTTAAAATAGCTGGATACAAATCGAAACCTATAAATAATGCTAATGGGACTAGGCAGGGTTGCCCTCTCTCTCCACTGCTCTTTGCCCTTTGCATTGAACCCCTTGCAGCCCATATTCGGCAAAACATTGATATAGCAGGGATATCTGTGAATTCTAAAGAATATAAGATAAGTCTGTTTGCGCATGATATCATCCTTTCAATCACTAAGGCCTAGATTTGGAGTTTTGTCGGTAACGACCCGAAAAACTAACGCCGGCTTTTTTCTGGCCGCACCATAAAAATAACTCTGGTATCGAGAGTCCACATAAAGGCTGCGTTAGGCTCCAAAAAAGGAGCGTAGAGCATTTTTAACGCAGCTTCAACTCTCGATACTAGAGTTGCTTACGGACGCGGCCAGCCTCAAAAACGTGCTCGTGCACGATTCTCCCATAGGAAACAATGGGGCTGTTTGAGCTGAAAAAAAACCTAACACCTGCAAAAAAGCCGCGTTCAGCTCCTAACGCATCCCCATTGTTTGCTATGCGGTAACCCTTCCTACGTCTGCACTTAACACTCTAACATGTACCCCGAGTCTAAACACCCCTAACCTTACACTTATTAACCCCTAATCTGCCACCCCCGCTATCGCTGACCCCTGCATATTATTTTTAACCCCTAATCTGCCGCTCCGTAAACCGCAGCTACTTACATTATCCCTATGTACCCCTAATCTGGTTCCCTAACATCGCCGACCCCTATATTATATTTATTAACCCCTAATCTGCCCCCCACAACGTCGCCTCCACCTACCTACAATAATTAACCCCTAATCTGCCGACCGGACCTGAGCGCTACTATAATAAAGTTATTAACCCCTAATCCGCCTCACTAACCCTATATTAAATAGTATTAACCCCTAATCTGCCTCCCTAACATCGCCGACACCTAACTTCAATTATTAACCCCTAATCTGCCGACCAGAGCTCACCGCTATTCTAATAAATGGATTAACCCCTAAAGCTAAATCTAACCCTAACACTAACAACCCCCTAAGTTAAATATAATTTAAATCTAACGAAATAAATTAACACTTATTAAATAAATTATTCCTATTTAAAGCTAAATACTTACCTGTAAAATAAATCCTAATATAGCTACAATATAAATTATAATTATATTGTAGCTATTTTAGGATTAATATTTATTTTACAGGTAACTTTGTATTTATTTTAACCAAGTACAATAGCTATTAAATAGTTAAGAACTATTTAATAGCTAAAATAGTTAAAATAATTACAAATTTACCTGTAAAATAAATCCTAACCTAAGTTACAATTAAAACTAACACTATACTATCAATAAATTAATTAAATAAAATACCTACAATTACCTACAATTAACCTAACACTACACTATCAATAAATTAATTAAATAAACTACCTACAATTAACCTAACACTACACTATCAATAAATTAATTAAATACAATTCCTACAAATAAATACAAATAAATAAACTTGCTAAAGTACAAAAAATAAAAAAGAACTAAGTTACAAAAAATAAAAAAATATCTACAAACATAAGAAAAATATTACAACAATTTTAAACTAATTACACCTACTCTAAGCCCCCTAATAAAACAACAAAGCCCCCCAAAATAAATAATGCCCTACCCTATTCTAAATTACTAAAGTTAAAAGCTCTTTTACCTTACCAGCCCTGAACAGGGCCCTTTGCGGGGCATGCCCCAAGAAGTTCAGCTCTTTTGCCTGTAAAAAAAAAACATACAATCCCCCCCCCAACATTACAACCCACCACCCACATACCCCTAATCTAACCCAAACCCCCCTTAAATAAACCTAACACTAAGCCCCTGAAGATCATCCTACCTTGTCTTCACCTCACCAGGTATCACCGATCCATCCTGGCTCCAAAATCTTAATCCAACCCAAGCGGGGGTTGGCGATCCATCATCCGGTGCCTGAAGAGGTCCAGAAGAGGCTCCAAAGTCTTCATCCTATCCGGGAAGAAGAGGTGATCCGGACCGGCAACCATCTTGATCCAAGCGGCATCTTCTATCTTCATCCGATGACGACCGGCTCCATCCTGAAGACCTCCACCGCGGACCCATCTTCTTCCGGCGACGTCCAACTGCAGAATGACGGTTCCTTTAAGGGACGTCATCCAAGATGGCGTCCCTCGAATTCCGATTGGCTGATAGGATTCTATCAGCCAATCGGAATTAAGGTAGGAATATTCTGATTGGCTGATGGAATCAGCCAATCAGAATCAAGTTCAATCCGATTGGCTGATCCAATCAGCCAATCAGATTGAGCTCGCATTCTATTGGCTGATCGGAACAGCCAATAGAATGCGAGCTCAATCTGATTGGCTGATTGGATCAGCCAATCGGATTGAACTTGATTCTGATTGGCTGATTCCATCAGCCAATCAGAATATTCCTACCTTAATTCCGATTGGCTAATAGAATCCTATCAGCCAATCGGAAGTCGAGGGACGCCATCTTGGATGACGTCCCTTAAAGGAACCGTCATTCTGCAGTTGGACGTCGCCGGAAGAAGATGGGTCCGCGGTGGAGGTCTTCAGGATGGAGCCGGTCGTCATCGGATGAAGATAGAAGATGCCGCTTGGATCAAGATGGTTGCCGGTCCGGATCGCCTCTTCTTCCCGGATAGGATGAAGACTTTGGAGCCTCTTCTGGACCTCTTCAGGCACCGGATGATGGATCGCCAACCCCCGCTTGGGTTGGATGAAGATTTTGGAGCCAGGACGGATCGGTGATACCTGGTGAGGTGAAGACAAGGTAGGATGATCTTCAGGGGCTTAGTGTTAGGTTTATTTAAGGGGGGTTTGGGTTAGATTAGGGGTATGTGGGTGGTGGGTTGTAATGTTGGTGGGGGGGGGGTATTGTATGTTTTTTTTTACAGGCAAAAGAGCTGAACTTCTTGGGGCATGCCCCGCAAAGGGCCCTGTTCAGGGCTGGTAAGGTAAAAGAGCTTTTAACTTTAGTAATTTAGAATAGGGTAGGGTATTTTTTATTTTGGGGGGCTTTGTTGTTTTATTAGGGGGCTTAGAGTAGGTGTAATTAGTTTAAAATTGTTGTAATATTTTTCTTATGTTTGTAGATATTTTTTTATTTTTTGTAACTTAGTTCTTTTTTATTTTTTGTACTTTAGCAAGTTTATTTATTTGTATTTATTTGTAGGAATTGTATTTAATTAATTTATTGATAGTGTAGTGTTAGGTTAATTGTAGGTAGTTTATTTAATTAATTTATTGATAGTGTAGTGTTAGGTTAATTGTAGGTAATTGTAGGTATTTTATTTAATTAATTTATTGATAGTATAGTGTTAGTTTTAATTGTAACTTAGGTTAGGATTTCTTTTACAGGTAAATTTGTAATTATTTTAACTATTTTAGATATTAAATAGTTCTTAACTATTTAATAGCTATTGTACCTGGTTAAAATAAATACAAAGTTACCTGTAAAATAAATATTAATCCTAAAATAGCTACAATATAATTATAATTTATATTGTAGCTATATTAGGATTTATTTTACAGGTAAGTATTTAGCTTTAAATAGGAATAATTTATTTAATAAGAGTTAATTAATTTCGTTAGATTTAAATTATATTTAATTTAGGGGGGTGTTAGTGTTAGGGTTAGACTTAGCTTTAGGGGTTAATACATTTATTAGAATATCGGTGAGCTCCGGTCGACAGATTAGGGGTTAATAATTGAAGTTAGGTGTCGGCGATGTTAGGGAGGGCAGATTAGGGGTTAATACTATTTATTATAGGGTTAGTGAGGCGGATTAGGGGTTAATAACTTTATTATAGTAGCGCTCAGGTCCGCTCGGCAGATTAGGGGTTAATAAGTGTAGGCAGGTGGAGGCGACGTTGTGGGGGGCAGATTAGGGGTTAATAAATATAATATAGGGGTCGGCGGTGTTAGGGGCAGCAGATTAGGGGTACATAAGGATAACGTAGGTGGCGGTCGGCAGATTAGGGGTTAAAAAATTTATTCGAGTGTCGGCGATGTGGGGGGACCTCGGTTTAGGGGTACATAGGTAGTTTATGGGTGTTAGTGTACTTTAGAGTACAGTAGTTAAGAGCTTTATAAACCGGCGTTAGCCCAGAAAGCTCTTAACTACTGACTTTTTTCCTGCGGCTGGAGTTTTGTCGTTAGATGTCTAACGCTCACTTCAGACACGACTCTAAATACCGGAGTTAGAAAGATCCCATTGAAAAGATAGGATACGCAATTGACGTAAGGGGATCTGCGGTATGGAAAAGTCGCGGCTGAAAAGTGAGCGTTAGACCCTATTTTGAGTGACTCCAAATACCGGCGGTAGCCTAAAACCAGCGTTAGGAGCCTCTAACGCTGGTTTTCACGGCTAACGCCAAACTCTAAATCTAGGCCTAAGCCTTTATTGTCCCTCCCCCTAATTTACTCTACTATTGCCCAGTTTCCTATAATCTCAGGATATAAAATTAATAACGACAAATGTGAAGCTATCAGTGTGCATCTACCACCGCATACTAAAAAACTGGTAGAGGTCAATTTTTCCTTTCCTGGGCAGAAAAAAGTATGCGATATTTGGGAGTATCTCTTTCAGGCAGAGTAGATTCCCTGTACCAAAACAACTATCAACCTATGCTGTCCCAAATAAGAAACCTACTGCAGAAGTGGGGGAAAATGAAACTTTCACTATATGGTCGAATAATCGGAGTCAAAATGTCGATACTTCCAAAATTACTATATTTGTTTAGATCCCTCCCAGTCTTGGTCCCTGCCCAAGTCCTTAATAAACTCCAAAAAGCCGTTATATAATTTATTTGGCAGGGAAGGCGATCCAGAACTAATAGACGCACTTTGTGTAGGGGTAGAGGGGGAGGAGGCATGGGATTACCAGATCTTCTAACTTACTATTATGCTGCACGGTTAGCCCAAACATCTCTATGGCATAACAAAACAGATAGCATTCAATGGGTCCAGCTAGAATTTGATATGGTGATGATTGACCCAATTTATAAATTACTTTGGTCTAGCAGGCCTTCCAGTCCTTCAAACTGGAAGACTTTCCTATCTATCTCATACACTATCTCACTATGGGATTCCCTGACCATGAACTTCAAATTACTTTCAGAGAAATCCAGAGCAACCCCACTAGTGACTTTCTCCTCGACCCCAGATTCGGGGCTCCAGACTAAATGGGCAAATAAGGGATTATATAGAATCGCAGATACATTGCGTAACCAATCCTTCATGGATTTTAAGACATATGTTGACCTTAGTGACCAAGACGGACCTAGGTGGTTCCATTATTTGCAGCTTAGTGCAAAAGTGGCTGACGTTATAGGTAATTCCAGCAGGGAAGGCTCTACCTATCTAGAACATCTTTGTTTATCTACTCACAGATTAAAAGGAACTATTTCTAGATTATATTCCATATTTAATAACCCATTAGCATCACCTAAACTTCCCTTTATGCTTAAATGGGAAGAAGACTTTCATTTTTCTTGGTCACTCGAGAAATGGAACACCACCCTTCATAGGGGCACCTCATTCTCCATTTGTGCACATTTAAAAGAAAATTATATGAAGGTTGCATTTAGGTGGTACTTCCACCCTTCCAGATTACATGGCCCAGACCCGAGGGGGGGGATTGTTTAAGAGGCTGTGATGAGAAAGGGACTTACCCTCATATGTGGTGGCATTGTCTGCATGTTTCCAACATTTGGTCACAAACCTCAGAATTACTGAGTTCCATTTTTGATACTTCTATAAAATTTACGCCCACACAGGCCCTACTTCATGAAACCCTGCCTGGACTGGGCAAATCAAGAAATAAACTCTTGTTCTTTATCTGTACATTAGTCAGATTAACTATAGCTCGATACTGGAAGTCAGTGGTTCCAACCTTTCAGATTATTTTGAACAAAATAGCCTACTACTACCAAATGAGCAGTAATGCTGCCAACCTTTTAGACACTAAAGAACAGTTCATCTCCATATGGGAACCATGGATTATGTAGTCAGAGTCTAGCACTAGAAGGCAATAAAGCATAAATACACTTTACCACATTGGTTCGCCTGTGCTACGTATTAGTTACTATGGGTTAGATAAGATTGTCGCTACTATACTGGAAGCATTGCTCAAGAATAGATGCTAAAGCTGTATGCACAAGGTTTTGGTAACATGGTTGTTCATCATAGTTGTAGAAGTGAAGGTTTGATTAGTGGAAACCCCCTTTGGGTCGAGACAACAATGATGTGAAGGAGGCCCTTTACTTTCTGACCTGGAGTGCATATTGTAATGACCAACAATTTTTCCTTCCATACGCCCTTGGCTGTGACTTGTTATCTTTGACTGTGACCTGTACCTGTAAGATTAATTTACTGTTATATTACTGTTGTGATGTTGTCAGGGTTTTTTTCCCTGCTTTGTTTGCCATGTGCTGCTGGCAGCCATTTTACTCACCTCTCTTGCTGACTCTGGTGCATAGTGTGTGATGCTGCTCATTTACTGCATGCCCTTTTATGGCCAGACTGGTGTTCATCATCCATGTGAGACAGGTTGCAGTCTCAGAATTGTGATGTAATCACTTATTATTTAAAGGGCCTCTGTTCAGTATGCTTTGCCCTTGCGTTGTCTCAGACCTGTTTGTGAGAGTTCCTGTGTATTACCTGGCTGTCTGACGTCCCTCCTGGTTCCTGATCCCTGGCTTGTTTTTGACTCTGCTGTTCTCCTTGTTCCTGATTCCGGCTCATCTGACTACTTGCTTTGGCTCCTGACTCAGCTCGCCTGACTATTCGCTTTAGCTCCTGACTCAGCTAGTCTGACTACCAGCTCTGGTTTTGACTCCTGGCTTGTTATTTGACTTGTGGACTTTTTATTATTTTTTGCTATTAATAAAGGTGTGATTATTTTTGCACTTCTCGTCTCAGTCTGATTCCTGGCACCCTGACATTACGCAAGGGCCATGAATCCTGATGGTGCTAATAATCCACCTTTACCTACCATCATTTCCAGGATGGATGAACAGGATCACCGATTGGATCAATTTGCACTAGCCCTGCAAACCCTGCTGACTCGCACTGCACATTTAGACCAAAGTGTTCCGCAAGTTATGGCTGCTCCTGTTTCCGCTGCTGCACCTAGTCCTACCAGGAGCATGTCCAGTTCTGTACCTCTACCTCAGCGATAAGGAGGTGATCCTATTCAGTGCAGAGGGTTTTTGAACCAGGTGGGCATTTACTTTGAGATGTTACCTCAGGCGTTTCCCTCTGACAGAGCTAAGGTGGGATTTCTCATCTCGTTACTCTGACACAGCTCTTGCCTGGGCTAATCCCTTGTGGGAGACTAATAAACCTGTGATTTCAAATTACCCTGAATTTGTGGCCTCCTTTTTGAAGGGTATTTGGTGTTCCGGCTCGCTCCTCCTCTGCTGCTAAACGACTCATGTCCATTCAGCAAGGAACGAGATCTGTTGCTCAGTATGCCATTGAGTTCCGTACGTTTGCCGCAGAGGTAGGTTGGAATAATGAAGCAGGAAAACAAACAGAGGACGCAGCCAGCCAGTCATCCGATGAACCGAAAGTCAATCCATAGACCAAACCGCGAAGCAAAGCAGCATGGAATGGAGTCCAAAAAACAGAGCAACTACCTGTTTATCTAACTCACATTGCAGTCTGTTTTTAAACGTTTTTTCTTTTTATGACTGTGAGGCAAGGAAATAGTTAAGTCTATGACTCTCACTGCATAAATAGATGAGGTTTCTCACAGAGTCCCTCATCTATGAGTAAGTGCCTGTAGGGGGTGCGAAACATGTAAGATTTCCTGCACTGTTTTATCTGCCATGTCTGATGTTCATCATTTTTAAGCCGTCTAAAACATTTTCAGTTTTTATACTAGTTTCTGGATTGAGAGCCTGCCATTCTTTCTACATTTTTACCTTTGGAATAATGAAGCCCTTGTTGCCGCCTTATTTCATGGGCTCTCTGATGCGATTAAAGACAAAGTTGCTGCCAGAGATTTACCAGAGGATCTCGAGGCTTTGGTGTCTTTTTTTATCCTAATTGACATCAGACTCAGAGAGAGGCCCTCTTTCAAGGAGCACTTGCGGAGTCCTCCTGTTCCGTTGTCTGCTACGTGTTCGTTCCCACCCATACCTCCCTCTCCTCCCATGCCTCCTGGTCCCGAGTCACCAGGTACTGCTGAGCTGATGCAGTTGGGATTCACGTGTCTCTCCGCGGCGGAGAGGGCCTTTAGGAGGAGGGAGGGGCTCTGCCTCTATTGTGGGTTACAGGGCCACCTTTTGAAGTCTTGTCCTACAAGGCCAGAAAAATGCTCACACCTAAGGTCCTGTTGGGGGCAGACCTTGGGTGGTTTATCCTCGTTCTCTGAACCGCTAAAGGAGAAACCTTTGGGCATGGTTGTCCTTTCCTGGGTGGACTCCTCCATAGTCACCCAGGCTCTTGTTGACTCTGGTGCTGCGGGCTATTTCATTGACAGTGCTTTTGCATCAAAGCACTCTATTCCTGTTTTGCATCGGTCCGTTCTGCTTGCTATTGAGGCCATTGATGGCAGGCCCCTTCAGCCTGCACTCATTACTCACAAGACCGCTCCGTTATCCATGGCTGTTGGGGCTCTCCATTTTGAAACCCTCCAGTTCCAGGTGATAAATTATCCGCATTTTCCAGTTGTTCTGTTTTATCCCTGGCTCCAAAAGCACAATCCCAGTCTCGACTGGCGCAGGTGCGAAAAAATTTTGTGTTCTCCGCAATGTATTTCCACTTGTCTTTGGAAACCAGTTAAAGTATTGTGCACTTCTTCGGTATCTCAATTGCCAGAGGAGTACCGAGAGTTCCTAGACGTTTTTGACAAGGTGTGTGCCGGTATGTTGCCTCCTCACCGGTCTTGCCATAGACCTGCAACCCGGAGCCATTCCTCCTCGGGGCCAGGTTTACCATCTGTCTGTTGCGGAGAATTGTGCTATTGAGGAGTATGTTGCCGATGCTCTGTCGCGGGGGATAATCCGCAAATCCTGCTCTCCTGCAGGGGCTGGCTTCTTCTTTGTGAAGAAAAAGGGTGGCGAGTTAAGACCATGCATCAATTATAGGGGTCTTAATTGTCTTACCATTAAGAATGCTTACCCTATTCCGCTTATTACGGAACTCTTTGACCGCCTCAAGGGAGCTACGGTCTTTTCTAAACTTGATTTGAGAGGAGCATACAATCTTGTAAGGCTCAAGGAGGGCCACGAATGGAAAACAGCATTTAACACCAGGAGCGGGCATTATGAGTATCTTGTAATGCCCTTTGACCTATGTAATGCTCCTGCTGTTTTCCAGGAATTTATTAATGATGTCCTACGAGATATGTTGCAACAGTGTGTTGTGGTGTATTTAGACGACATCCTCATACACTCACCCACGCTTGAGGCTCATCGTTCTGATGTTACACGGGTTCTTCAGAGACTACGTGAGAACGGCCTGTTTTGTAAACTCAAGAAATGTGAGTTCCATCAGACTCAAGTAACCTTCCTAGGTTATGTTATCTCCATTGCAGGGTTCTCCATGGATCCTGACAAGTTGTCTGCAGCTCTGCAGTGGCCTCGCCCAGTTGGTCTTCGATCTATTCAACGTTTTTTGGGGTTCACCAATTACTATAGAAAGTTTATTAAAAACTTTTCTTCCTTGGTCAAACCTATCACAGACATGACCCGTAAAGAGAATGATCCACTACATTGGTCACCTACTGCCATTAAGGCCTTTGATAGTCTTAAGACTGCCTTTGCTGCTGCTCCACTTCTGGCTGATCCTAACCCTGCCCTGCCTTTCATTCTTGAGGTCGATGTGTATGACAGTAGAGTTGGTGCCCTCTTGTCTAAACGTCCTACGCCTGATGGTTCCTTGCATCTGTGCGGTTTCTTCTCTAAGAAATTGTCTCCAGCGGAGTGCAATTATGAAATTGGCGACAGGGAATTACTGGCAATAATTTTGGCACTCAAGGAATGGAGGCATCTTCTCAAGGGTACTAGCGTACCAGTGCTCATTCTTACTGACCACAAGAATTTAACTTATCTATCTGAAGCAAAACGTTTGTCGCCCCGACAGGCCAGATGGGCACTATTTTTGTCACGGTTTAATTATGTGGTCTCCTACCTGCCTTGTAGTAAGAATGTTAGGGCTGATGCCCTCTCTCAACAATTTTTGCCTCTGTCCAAGGAGGAGTCTGTACCTACTCCAGTTATACCTCCTGACCATATTTTGGCTACCATACGTACTAATTTGACTTCTCCCTTGGGGGAGGAGATCCTGGCTGCACAAACCAATGCACCTCCTGAGAAACCTAGTGGTAAGTGTTTTGTTCCTGAGAATCTTCTAACTAAACTTTTGCAAACTTACAACTATCCTAAAGCCGCAGGTCACCCAGGCAAGAACCAAATGATTTGGTCTGTCACTCGACAATTCTGGTGGCCAGGTCTTTGTTCTGATGTTTTGCATACAAAGAGAGAAGCGCTCTACCAGGAACGAACAACAGCTCAGTGGCTTGTTCTATGGCGATTTACCACCCGGAAGCAGCCTCTTTTAGACCAGTGTGCTTTTCACAGAAGAAAACTTTCCTGAAGTATATCAGTCTGATCCTGCCAATTAAGGTCAGTCCAGCCCCGAAATACCAGGCAATTCTCCTCTGAACAAGGAACATGACAACCCCAGACGATCGTTTCGGCCTCCTATGGGCCTCGTCAGTGAGGTGCAGCCACATTCCTCTAAGCACACTGGGCAAGGAGTCCATGTCTGGTTTCCCCCATCACCCATAGGGAGACTTCCCCAGGGTCATAATAATTTGCATACAAAGAGAGAAGCGCTCTACCAGGAACGAACAACAGCTCAGTGGCTTGTTCTATGGCGATTTACCACCCGGAAGCAGCCTCTTTTAGACCAGTGTGCTTATCACAGAAGAAAACTTTCCTGAAGTATATCAGTCTGATCCTAACAATTAAGGTCAGTCCAGCCCCGAAATACCAGGCAATTCTCCTCTGAACAAGGAACATGACAACCCCAGACGATCGTTTCGGCCTCCTATGGGCCTCGTCAGTGAGGTGCAGCCACATTCCTCTAAGCACACTGGGCAAGGAGTCCACGTCTGGTTTCCCCCATCACCCATAGGGAGACTTCCCCAGGGTCATAATAATTTGCATACAAAGAGAGAAGCGCTCTACCAGGAACGAACAACAGCTCAGTGGCTTGTTCTATGGCGATTTACCACCCGGAAGCAGCCTCTTTTAGACCAGTGTGCTTTTCACAGAAGAAAACTTTCCTGAAGTATATCAGTCTGATCCTGCCAATTAAGGTCAGTCCAGCCCCGAAATACCAGGCAATTCTCCTCTGAACAAGGAGCATGACAACCCCAGACGATCGTTTCGGCCTCCTATGGGCCTCGTCAGTGAGGTGCAGCCACATTCCTCTAAGCACACTGGGCAAGGAGTCCACGTCTGGTTTCCCCCATCACCCATAGGGAGACTTCCCCAGGGTCATAATAATTTGCATACAAAGAGAGAAGCGCTCTACCAGGAACGAACAACAGCTCAGTGGCTTGTTCTATGGCGATTTACCACCCGGAAGCAGCCTCTTTTAGACCAGTGTGCTTTTCACAGAAGAAAACTTTCCTGAAGTATATCAGTCTGATCCTGCCAATTAAGGTCAGTCCAGCCCCGAAATACCAGGCAATTCTCCTCTGAACAAGGAACATGACAACCCCAGACGATCGTTTCGGCCTCCTATGGGCCTCGTCAGTGAGGTGCAGCCACATTCCTCTAAGCACACTGGGCAAGGAGTCCACGTCTGGTTTCCCCCATCACCCATAGGGAGACTTCCCCAGGGTCATAATAATTTGCATACAAAGAGAGAAGCGCTCTACCAGGAATGAACAACAGCTCAGTGGCTTGTTCTATGGCGATTTACCACCCGGAAGCAGCCTCTTTTAGACCAGTGTGCTTTTCACAGAAGAAAACTTTCCTGAAGTATATCAGTCTGATCCTGCCAATTAAGGTCAGTCCAGCCCCGAAATACCAGGCAATTCTCCTCTGAACAAGGAACATGACAACCCCAGACGATCGTTTCGGCCTCCTATGGGCCTCGTCAGTGAGGTGCAGCCACATTCCTCTAAGCACACTGGGCAAGGAGTCCACGTCTGGTTTCCCCCATCACCCATAGGGAGACTTCCCCAGGGTCATAATAATTTGCATACAAAGAGAGAAGTGCTCTACCAGGAACGAACAACAGCTCAGTGGCTTGTTCTATGGCGATTTACCACCCGGAAGCAGCCTTTTTTAGACCAGTGTGCTTTTCACAGAAGAAAACTTTCCTAAAGTATATCAGTCTGATCCTGCCAATTAAGGTCAGTCCAGCCCCGAAATACCAGGCAATTCTCCTCTGAACAAGGAACATGACAACCCCAGACGATCGTTTCGGCCTCCTATGGGCCTCGTCAGTGAGGTGCAGCCACATTCCTCTAAGCACACTGGGCAAGGAGTCCACGTCTGATGTTGCTGCATATGTTGCATCCTGCTCAGTTTGTGCACAGAATAAGACTCATTGACATCTTCCTGTGGGTCTTCTTCAACCTATTGCTAATGGTGAGCGTCCTTGGACACATCTTTCCATGGACTTCATTGTCAAGCTCCCTGTTTCCAATGGCAATACTGTTATCCTTATGGTGGTTGACCGTTTTTCTAAAATATCACATTGCATTCCCTTGAAGAAGCTGCCTACCGCTCAGGAGCTTGCTTCAATTTTTGCCTGGGAGGTCTTCCGTTTACATGGGTTACCTAAAGAGATAGTGTCGGACCGGGTAGCCGGTTTGTGTCCAGATTTTGGCGTTCCTTTTGTGCTCAAATGTGGATCCAGCTTTCCTTCTCCTCGGCATATCACCCTCAATCCAATGGGGCTGCGGAACGGTCTAATCAAGCTCTGGAACAGTTCCTCCGTTGCTATGTCTCAGATCACCACAATAATTGGTCTGAACTGTTACCTTGGGCAGAGTTTGCTCGTAATAGTGCTATTAATGCTTCCTCCAAGTTATCCCCGTTCATGGTGAATTATGGGTTTAAACCATCCTTGTTGCCTGATTCATGTCTCAGGGTATTCCGGCTTTGGAGGAGCATCTCCGGCAACTCCGTTCCATGTGGGTGCAGATTCAGGATTGCCTTCATTGTTCTATGCAGCGCCAAAATTTCCAGGCTGATCGTAGTCATCTGCCCGCTCCTTCCTACTAGGTTGGTGACAGGCTGTCCTCCCGCAACTTGAACCTTTGTGTGCCTTTCAATAAACTGGCTCCCCGTTATGTTGGTCCTTTAATCCTGTGGCCTATGCTCTTGACCTTCCTCCTGCAATGCGCATCTCCAATGTTTTTCATGTCTCCCTCTTGGAACCATTGGTTTGTAATCAGTTTACCACTGTGTTGCCTCGTCCTCGTCCTATCTTTGTTGAACCATGAAGAATATGAGGTCAACAGCATTATTGACTCTCGTATGTCCAGGGGCTGCGTACAGTATTTGGTTCATTGGAGGGGTTACGGTCTGGAGGAGCGTTCATGGGTTCCCTCCTCTGATGTTCATGCTCCCGCCCTCCTCCATGCCTTCCATGCCTTTCCCCAATAAGCTTTTTGTCCTCCCGCGGGGGAGGGGTCATTGAGGGGAGGGTACTGTCAGGGTTTTTTCCCTGCTTTGTTGCCATGTGCTGCTGGCAGCCATTTTACTCACCTATCTTGCTGACTCTGGTGCATAGAGTGTGATGCTGCTCATTTCCTGCATGCCCTTTTATGATCAGACTGGTGTTCATCATCCATGTGAGACAGGTTGCAGTCTCAGAATTGTGATGTCATCACTTATTATTTAAAGGGCCTCTGTTCAGTATGCTTTGCCCTTGCGTTGTCTCAGACCTGTTTGTGAGAGTTCCTGTGTATTACCTGGCTGTCTGACATCTCCTGGTTCCTGATCCCTGGCTTGTTTCTGACTCTGCTGTTCTCCTTGTTCCTGATTCCCGCTCGTCTGACTACTTGCTTTGGCTCCTGAATCGGCTCGTCTGAATATTTGCTTTGGCTCCTGACTCGGCTCGTCTGACTACCAGCTCTGGTTTTGACTCCTGGCTTGTTATTTGACTTGTGGACTTTTTTATTATTTTTTGCTATTAATAAAGGCGTGATTATTTTTGCACTTCTCATCTCAGTCTTATTCCTGGCACCCTGACAGATGTATACTTGAGGAACAAAATAATAAAAATCTTTTTTCAATTAAAATCTTAGTTGTGGGACTTCCGGTGGGCGGGCGAACTGACTGGCCGCAAGACAGAGGAGCTCCGCCAAACCTCTTGCTTAAACTATTACGGCAGTAAGCAAACGAACCCGAACACAATATTTAGCCTTAACAGGTGATTACTACACCTTGCCTGGCATCCTAACTTGTAGAGGCCCCCAAGAACGGCTTCCCCACCAGGAGCTCGCGGACCGCGGAAAAGAGCCGCGCCTGAGAGCGGCGGAAGACAACGGACAATAGTGGTGTCCTCGCGACCGGTGACAGGGTCTCTGGCTCCACTTTACCTGCCCCAGCAAAAGTTGCAGAGGAGATCCCGACCTGCATCACAGCGGTGAGCTAAAAAAAAAAGAGAAAGGGGAACACACGCACTGCCTTTCTGAGCGGCCGCCATTTTGCCCCATACAGCCTACGCAGCTCCACTCATTTCTCTAGCTGGGCAACCCAGAGACTACGGCACACTACAAGGTGCACTTTCACACCATTATAGACTTTGTGGGATTGGGGAGGAGGACCACAAACAGGGCCGCTGGGGACGTCTTAGCCCTGGAGACAGGCCTGACGGGAGCGCTCCATAACAAGCGCTGCTAAAACAGCAGGAACAGCCATACACCTAAGATCCTCCCCATACCTACTAACACTGCCACCATCACCTTGCTGCATACTCCATCCCCAGTAGCCAACCAAGGCCCTCACATAAGCAATAAAGCCTGACGCTCCCAGCCACGCTGCCCTATACTTTATTTCCCCTAACGCTGTTAGTGCCGCAACAGCAGGACACAGGACTGAAACCAGCACCTTTCTTTATAGCTATTAACCCCTCTTGAGATATCTGAAATTTGCAATTTCACAGCTGGGACACTATAAAGTACACCTACAGCAAGCTGTTGTGGGTTAACAAGCTCACCAGCCTACCTGAGACTTAGGGTAGAAACCTGTACCCACGTGGCCGAGTCCGCAGACCTCAGACCTCTTTGAGACTGCAGAGCATACCAGCAATTTGAGCCAACAAACAACAAGTAGTAACTTTCCACACTGCATCTGATAGCTGAAAATCACTAGCTTCTCTAAAACAGGAAGGAAAGGAACTTACATTTAGAGGGTGCTGTGCTGCCTGAAAGGCAGGTGCAACAAACTTTTCTTCACACGCCTTACCAATTCTATATGCCTCAGATATATTGTTATATTCTCTACTTCTGAAGTAGCATTTCAACGCTTCAAAATCTATATGACCACGTGCAGAAAGAAGGCAGAGATTATCATCCCTTATGAAAGTTGACAAGTATTTCAAGGTCTCAGCTTCACAGGCTATACCAATCATGGCTGGTAGACAGAAAGCAGCAGACAAAACTAAGAAACATGTCGTGGAAATTCACCAGGACCCCCCCTCCCCTGTCCAAAGAGACATTGGTCCTGAACCACCCCCTGACCTGCTCCAAGACCTCAAAGCCTTTTTTCTGCCTAAAATGGAGACATTGCAGGCAGGAATGGATACCCTTACCACTGAGATCCGACAATATGCCAACAGACTACAGCATGCAGAGCAAAGGATATCTGATGTGGAAGACACCCAACAAACATCTACTTTGGCTATACAACGCCTAGAGCGTCACAATTCCTCACTACAGGACAAGTTGGACGAGTCCCTGAGTCAATTAAAAACAAAGACTTACTGGAATTTACAGCCTATACCTTACCTAAATTATTGAAAATGGACCAGGAGACTATGCCGCTTGACATCGAGAGGGCTCACAGAATAGGCCCGGACTCCCTACCATCTAAGCCTAACCAGAGGCCACGTCAGGTCATCTTTAAACTGCTTAGATACCAAGAGAAATTGGCGGTCCTAAAGGCATACCACTCCAAACCTGACCTCCTCTACGAAGGCCACAAGCTCCTCATCTTTCAAGACTTCTCTGCTGAGGTGGCGAGAAAGTGGAAAGAGTTTGCACCCCTCTGCTCCAAGCTACACTCCATGGGACGGCAAGCCTCACTACTCTATCCGGCCAAACTGAAGCTCATGACATCTGGAGGCCCCAAGCTCTTCTTGACCCCGCAACAACTACAGGAGTTCTTAGACGCTGAAACACGCAACGGCGAGGGTTGAAGAGACATTCTGCATACATCCACCCTCCAGCCCCCCCAACTTGCAGAATGGATGACCTATCCCAGAGTCTCCTATTACTACCTATCTCAAGGACTAAGTATTTGTACTTGCTTATTTATGTTCACGCCCACATACACCTCCTGTCCCTCTTGGTGACCCTGGCAATGTATATGTCTATACCCCCTAAGGGTATACTGATCAGTCCCCCACCTCTTTCCCTTCCTTGTGTGTCTTTCCCTTCTTCCCCTGCCCTGACCTTGGCCCTTATATGTCTCTCTTACCCCCTTTTATTCTCTCCATGTCTTGAAAATCAGGCTGTTAATCTTTTACTTATATGCATGTCTTTTTTCCTCAGGCTGCGGGAGGAGCACCCGGATTCCATCCAGTTTGATACCCACAGATACTTCAGACCGTAAGTCGCTAAAGCTTCAGACACACCCCTCTGAACACAACCCTCTTATCTCTCAGTCCCCTAACAGATCTACTACACAACCCACCACTATATACAGAATCAAGCAGAGACAATATACACCTATAACTTATACATCTGTTGTACGGCACCCACCAAGTACATCTTCCCCTCCCCAACAGTATGGCGCGTCCCCTTAAAATTGTATCCTGGAATGTGGGAGGGATTACCTCCCCAGCCAAGCGCAGCATCATTCTGCAGCACCTAGGGCGACTTCAAACTGACATTGCTCTCCTACAGGAGACACGACTCACAGGGGCGGAACATGAGAAACTAAAAAGCAGGTGGGTTGACCGAGTCTATTACACCCCTACAGAAGGGCGTAAGAGAGGAGTTGCTATACTTGTTAGAAAAGGACTATCAGTACAAATCAACCCCACCACCATAGATCCTAGAGGCAGGTATATCATAGCTAGTCTACAGATAGATAATCGTACATACACCATATGTAACATGTATGGCCCTAACCAACTCAGACCATCGTTCTGGAGCTCCATTCAGACTCACTTGGCTGCTCTTGCTGACTCTCCCATCCTAATGGGGGGAGACTTTAATCTGGCCCAGGAACTGCCACTAGACCGCAGAACTGACACACACACTAAGAGACAGGAAAAGACTCTAGCTAAGAAACGGAAAAAAGAAACAGATACCATAGCAACCTTTAAAAACTCACTGGACCTCATTGACGTGTGGCGCTCTCGTAATCCAACCAGGAGAGATTTTACGTGTGCCTCTAAAACGCACAGCACTCTCTCGCGTATTGATTACTTCCTGTGTTCGGGTCAGCTACATACACAAATCCCACAGACAGACATCTCAGATATTATAATCTCAGACCATGCGCCCATATGGCTACTACTTGGCCCCAAACCCAACTCTCCTACTCAAAAGTCCTGGAGATTCCCTACCTACCTATACCACAACATTGAGTTCAGTAAACACCTAAAAACTCAGTGGAAGGAGTACTATACCTTTAACGCCCAACACCTCCATACCCCAGGGATTTTTTGGGGAGCATCTAAGGCAGTCATGAGGGGACAAATCACCAGTTTTACCGCCCACTACAATGCAAAACGGAAAAAGATAGAAACTGTCACCACAGCAGAAGTCACAGCTGCATACAATCAATACCTAGCTCATCCCTCCCCCCAATGCAGAAATAGATTTTACGAGAAAAAGAGACTTAGGGAGGATGCCCTCGCTCAGCAGGACCATTTGTTCCAGACGCATAGAAATGGCCGATTCTATAGGTTTGGAGATAAAACTGGAAAGCTACTGGCTAACATAGTGAAACTGGCCAACCCTAAATCCATAATTCCCTCAATCCAAGCGCAAGGGGTGATACACTCAGACACTAAATCCATAATGTCAGAATTCCTAAACTTCTACTCTGCACTTTACACCGCGCAGCCATGCACACAGAATGATAAGGAGGAATTCTGGAAGCAGATTGCTCCTCCCTCTCTTAGCTCAGACAACCTAGACCTCCTCAACGCACCAATCCATGCGTCGGAGGTACTGAAAGCCATTAAAACAGCTAAGCTGGGCAAGACCCCGGGACCCGACAAAATACCCATTGAGTACTGTAAGCTATTACAAGTGGAACTTAGCCCACTGCTGGCCCAAACATTTACAGCCTATCTGAAGGGCACAGCAACCCCCCCAATTGACTTTGCAGACGCACTTATGTGTTTAATCTTGAAACCAGGTCGAGACCCGACATCCCCTGCCTCCTACAGACCAATAGCGCTCTTGAACAGCGAATACAAACTTTTTACGGCCATACTTGCAAATAGGTTAGCTGCTGTACTAGGGTCAGTTATCCATAAAGATCAGACAGGATTCATGAAGCACCGCTCCTCAGTCACCAACATACGTAAGACCTTGTCGGTGATAGAGTACTACTGGCAAAGAAAAGACCGTAACAAAACTGAATCTGTCGCACTCCCAGAGGCCTGCCTTCTCTCTGTCGACGCGGAAAAGGCGTTCGACAGAGTAGAATGGGATCACCTCTTGACTACCCTGGGAAAATTCGGTATAGTTGGGGATTTTCAAAGGCTCATACAAACGTTATACCACAGCCCCCGCTGTTCTGTGATAGTGAATGGAGAGGTGTCCCGGCCTTTTTTCCTCGGAAGAGGTACTAGGCAGGGATGCCCTCTATCGCCCCTGCTATTTAACCTGGCTATAGAACCCCTAGCTATATATATCAGAAACAAGCTCCCGGCATTACAAGTGGGGTCTCATTCAATGCACCTCTCACTGTATGCTGATGACCTACTCTTATATGTAACCAAGCCCTATGATAACGTACCCAAGCTCATCTCCATATTTCAACAATTCAGCACCATTTCGGGTTACAAGGTAAACCTGGACAAATCGGAAATGACATACCTGACTAACAGGCACCCCCCCACACCCATACAAACTGCGCTTAAAATCACGGATGGCTCCTTCAAGTACCTGGGCATCCTCCTACATGTTAACCCGCATTCAATATACAAACTGAACATCCCCCCAGTGGTCAAGCAAGTTTGCTCGCTATTGGCGAGCTGGTCTAAATTACCCATACCCTTGTCGGGGCGAGTGAGTTTAATTAAAATGTTGGCAATGCCCAAGTTATTATACCCATTGCAGTTGCTTCCCTTCCTATTGACACAGAAGGACCTGAAGAGCATATCTAGTGCCTTCAGTGACTTTGCGTGGAATTCAAAGAAACATAGAATCAGCAGAACAAAACTAGCGCTACCTACTGACAAAGGTGGACTAAAGCTCCCAAACGTTGAATGGTACAATTGGGCGACGCTGACAAAATTAGTCTTTGAATGGTTAGCACGAACATCAGTCTTTAATGATGAAAACCTCGAAAAATCCCTTGTCCACCCACTTCACTTAGCCTTCCTCCCGCATGCTCCTATTCACACTCTTCCTGCCCAAATCAAAAATAGCATTCTCTTCAGAGATCCACTACATGCCTGGGCAAAATTATGCAAGTGGTGGAAGCTCTCCACCGCAACCACTAAGCATCTCCCACTGAGGGGCAACCCTAACTTCCTCCCAGGCATGACTACGCGAATATTCGCCCAGTGGGAGGAGAAGGGACTAGGTGCAATCTCACATCTAATAAACCCACTTACCAACACAATATTCCCTTTGGCGCATCTACAAGATAAATTTGACCTCCCTAGACACAGTACATTTGCATACCTCCAAGTCACTCACTACGCACGTAAACTCCTCACTGAGGGTCTCGACGTCACGACGAGCTCCCCAATAGACTCCATTTGCTCTCTGACTAAGCAGGGATCACACTCTATTTCATACATCTATAGCTTAATTATTGAAGGCAAATCTACTGAGATCATGCAACAGCTGAGTGCCAAATGGTCCTGCTGCACAGGCCTCGACATTAGTGAAGACACTATATCAAACAGCTTTAAGCTGCTTACCACTAGCACATTAGCAATGAGATATAGAGAGATGCATCTTAAATTCATTCATTTCAGCTACATCACCCCCCACCTTAGAGCCAAATGGGTTCCAGGCGCAGTGGATTCATGTCCTAAATGCTCCTTACCTGGTCCGGATATTACTCATCTGTTTTGGGGTTGCCCTAAAATAACTCAATACTGGAATAAGATACAATACTGGTTGAACAGGATGCATAGCGAGACATTAGTCTTAACAATCCACGACGTCTTCTTTTTCAAGGGACACACACGGAGCACCCCACAGGACCGCTTCATAAACACCGCCATCCTAATAGCTAGGAAACTGATCCTACGACACTGGGTTTCTAGTAAACCGCCACATATCACACATTTTACTAGCCTCTTGCATGCACAGCTTTTAATTGAACAGGCAGACGTCAAGGGAGACCTAGAGAGGAGAATTAAGACCTTTTACAGAAAATGGGAACCCTACCTATTGACCTTACCCGTCAGCATCTACACACAGATAATATCACCTTTTGCCAATAGTACATTTATGATGACAGAGAGACTGAGAAGCCAGGACATATAGGAAGGCTAAATAACTCCTAAAAACACTAACCTCCCTCTCCCTCCCCTTCTCCCCCATCCTCTCCTCTTCTTTCTTTCCTCTCCCCTGCTCCTTCCTTCCTTTCTTACTCCCTTCACTTTTCCAACTATCCTTACCTTTCCCATGAGACCCTGATGCGTTGGAGCTAATCTGTGTAGGAAACCGCGGCAAATCATGCGGGGCGGACCGGGTGCCTCCTCCCCAGCAAAACCCAGCAAAACCCAGCGAACTTAGGGCTTTCGCCTCCTCTCACGGATCACAAAATTGAACCCTGCCGCTCAGGTGGAGGACTCTGTTGTTGTTGCTGTTTTGACTATTTACGTTAACTGGAAATGTTTTGTCCCCCCCCTCCCCGGAGACCACCTGTGTTAGCACTAACCACCCCGGGAACCCATTTAACTTGCACTGGCCATGGGATGTAAATGTAAATCTCATCATATATATATATATATCTAAGTTTTTATTATGTTAATTGGATTGTCGCCCCGCCAGGGTTACTGCTTTTCCCTATGATGCCATCCGATCCAGGTTTTGTTATTTACATGGGAAACTTTGTTGTTGTTATTGTTGTTTTGTTGGTTTCCCTATCCCCATCCCCTCTTCTCCCCCTTCCCCTCTTCCCCTTCCCCCTTCCCCCTTTCCCCTTCCAATAGGCTTAACCCCTCTCCCCCTCCCTCTCCTCTCCTTTCCCCTCTCCCCTTTGACCCTACCCCTTTCCCACCCCTTTCCCACCCCCCCCTCCCCATCCCTTCCCCCCCTCCCCTCCCACCCCTTTCCTTTTTTCCCGGTTTTAGGCAAAAATTTAAAATGCCAGGTTGGGTGACAATCACTTCAAGACTGTATCAGACTAATACATATACCATGAAGTGAAGTGTCTGCTATGATGCCATTTTTGTGAATAATTGAGTTTCGCTTCTTCATGTATTTTATTACTACTTGTTGTGTTGCGCCCCCTGGGGTTTTTTCACTAAATAAAGAAATCTTAGTTGTGTCTTGTGTAAGGAAATGTCTAATTTTGAAGATGTTTTTAAGGTGGAAGCGGCAGGATTTAGCCAAGGACTGTATGTGAGGAGTGAAAGAAAGATCTGAGTAAAATGTGACCCTAAGGCAGTGGAGATTTTAGATGAAGGAGGGAAAATAAGGAGCTCAGTTTTGGAGAGATTTAGCTTAAGGTAATGAGAGAACATCCACAAAGAGATGTGAGAAAGACAGTTAATGACATGGGTTAGCAAAGAAGGAGATAGGTCTGGTGCAGAGAGGTAGATTTGGGTGTTGTCGGCATAAAAATGATTTTGAAACCCATGGGACTTTATTAAGGAACCTAATGATGACTTGTAGATTGAGAAGAGAAGGGGACAAAGGACCCCAACAGAAAGTGGTACGGGGCAGAGGAAGCCCTAAAGAAGGCTACACTAAAGGTACGGTTAGACAGGTAGGAAGAGAACCACGAGAGGGCTGTGTCACAAATGTCGAAGGATTGGAGGGTTTGGAGCAAAAGAGGGTGGTCAACAGTATCAAAGGCTGCAGACAGATCAAGGAGGATAAGCAGAGAGACGTTGCCTTTGGATTTTGCTGTAAGTAGGTCATTGGTAACCCTAATTATTGCTTTCTCTGTGGAGTGATGGGGTGAAATACAGATTGCAGTGGGTCAAGGAGGGAGCTTTAATTTAAGGAACTGGTATAGGCCTGCATATACTAGCTTTTCAAGAAGCATTGAGGCAAGAGGGAGTAGAGAAATAGGGCGGTAGTTGGAAAGGGAGGTTGGATCGACAGAAGGTTTTTTTGAGGATAGGTGTGACCAGTGCATGTTTTAGAGATAAGGGAAATATACCGGTGCTGTGGGAGAGGTTGAAAATGTGTGTGAGTATATGGGTAAGGGTAGAAGAGAGGGAGGGGAGTAGCTTTGAGGGGATGGGGTTGAGGGGAGAGGTAGTCAGGTGAGAGAACAGTATAAGTGCAGAAACTTCTTCCTCAGTAACAGGGACAAAAGAGCTAAATTTATGGCTACGTGGGTTTTGGTTGATTGCAAGCTTTTGAGGGGGTGAGCGACTGGAAGTATGTTGGGAGCTGATTTAGTTTCTGATGGAATCGATTTTGTTATTTAAGTGGCTGGCAAAATCTTGAGCTGACAGAGAAGTTGTATTAGGAGGTTGGGTGGATGGAGAAGAGTATTGAAAGTGGAGAAAAGATGTTCTGGGTTTGAAGAAAGAGTAGAGATGAGAGTAGAGAAGTAATGGTGCTTATAAAGTTTAAGGGCAGAGTAGTAGGAGTTCAAGATTAACTTGTAGTGAAGAAAGTCCGCTGAACTCCAAGATTTTCTCCAGTGCCACTCAGCAGTACAGGAACATCTGCGTAGGTACCCGTGTCAGAGGAGTGTGCCAGTGCTGTGGGTGAGTTCGTGATTTCCAAGTTATAGTAGGAGGGGTCAGATGGTCAAGGACTGATTTAAGGGTGGAGTTATAGTGGCAAATAGATTAGTCAGGGCAGGAAAAAGAGGAAATGGATGAGAAGGGATGTTCGAGAGAACTAGCGAGCTGTTGCTGATCTAATGACATAATGCTTCTATGAAGTTTGGTGTGAGGGGTAGAAGGAGGGAGAGTTTTAGGGTGGGATGATATTTTGCAAGTGAGGAGATGTCAGAAAGAGGAAAAGGGGAGTTTGTAAAGTCTGAAATAGTGCATCGATGGCTAAAGATCAGATCAAGGGAGTGACCATATTTGTGAGTTTGGAGAGTATGTCCATTGTGACAGACCGAAAGAAGTCAGTTGTAGAAGTTGTTTTGCAGAGGAGGCAGGGGGATTGTCAAGAGGGATGTTGAAGTCACCAAGAATGAGGGCAGAGGTGTCTGAGGAAAGATAGCCAGGCAGCCAAGTGATCTAGAAATTGAGTTGAAGAGCCAGTGGGGGGTATATGACTGCAACACGTATAGAGAAGGGAGAGAATAAGCGAATCATGTGGGTTTCGAATAAGGAAAATGTGAGGGAATAGATGGGTTGTATTTGTTAAAAGGTGCAATGAGAGGAAAGTAGAATACCCACACCACCTCCTTGTCTATTACCAGACGTAGGAGCGTGGCTGAAGTGGAGATCCCCATATGACAGTACAGTAGTGGATGCTGTGTCTAAAGGAGAGAGCCAAGTTTCTGTGAGAGCCAGAAGGTTGAGGGAGTGGGAGATAAAGCGTTCATGGATAGAAGTGAACCTGTTGCAAACAGAGCGAGAGTTCCAGAGTGCACAAGTGAAGGGGTAGTAGCTTTAGATACAAGAGGAATCTGAGTAAGGTTACCAGAGTTTTGTTTTCTGAGTCTATGGAAATGTACACATGGATGTGCACGGCTAGGATGTTGTTGGGGACCAGGATTAGGGGAGATGTCACCAGCAGTTAGTATGAGCAAGAGAGAGAGTGGCATGAGATGCAGATTTGCAGTAATGAGACTGTTTTAGGGATGAGGTGCAGGAGGAAGAGAGAGGTGTTTAGGAATGTGTAAAGTTCAAGAGTACAAAAGTAAGGTGAGTTTAAAGGGATTGTAAACACCACAAATGTTATTGTTTAAAAAGATAGTTAATCCCTTTATTTACCATTCCCCAGTTTTGCATTACCAACACTAGAAATTTACTTTTTACCTCTGTAATTACCTTGCATCTAAGCTTCTGCTGACTGCCTCCATATCTCAGATCTTTTGACAGACTTGCATTTCAGGCAATTAGTGCTGACTCTTAAATAACTTCACGTGCATGAGCACAGTGTTATCTATATGAAACACATGAACTAATGCCCTCTAGCTGTGAAAAACTGTCAAATGCATTTAGATGAGAGGTGGCCTTCAAGGGCTTAGAAATTAGCATATGAGCCTACCTAGGTTTAGCTTTCAACTAAGAATAGCAAGAGAACAAAGCAAATTTGATGATAAAAGTAAATTAGAAAGTTGTATAAAATTGCATGCCCTATCTGAATCATGAAAGTTTAATTTGGACTTTACTATCCCTTTAAGAGAGATGGGCCAATGAACAGTGCAGGTGTTGAGGGGGAAGGAGTAATTAAATAAAGTAGTTTGTTATAGAGACAAGAGGTAGCAAAGAGTAATATGAATATATTAAGCATTTTTAAAAGAATGGGAACCAAGTAAACACATAAAGCACATAATCACAGCAGCACTTGCATAAGGAAACAATGAGATACATAAAACACAATTTTACAAAAGTACTTGCCTTATGTCTTGCCCCTTGTCCATTCCTTGTTCAATTCTTGTATAATTCTTATATTAGTGCCTCACTTATAAAATGTGAACATATGCTACTGTAACAACGCATACTGCCCAGGCCATGCACCCCCAGTGCAATGCACAGCCCAAGCTAGTGTTAAATATATAGGCAGGGCAGTCAGCTGGGTCCACTAAATTACTTAATTGCTAAGTCAAAAGACAATTTAACCTCTTAAGGACATATGGCGGAATTTTTCCGTCATAAAACAAATGAGCAAACTGAAAGCTGTGTCCTTAAAGGGTTAAAAGGCCAATTGGAAAGTTAGATTCTGGTCAAGTCAGGGTGAGATAAGTTAAGATAAACAAGACAGTAACATTTGGTGGAGGTTGAAGCTATGGCATACGACAGCTATACATTTAAAAAAAATAGCAAATATTGATAAGGATTGAACATCACATGGCAATTAAAGGACCAGTAAATACAGCAGAATTGCATAGTCATTACATGCATGCTAAAAAGACAATGCAATAGCACTTAGGGGCCGATTTATTATGCTGCAAATGCAGCAGTTTCCACTGCTCCTTAACTCGTCCGCCACCTCTGAGGCGGCGTACAGCAATCAGCCCGATCGGATACGATCAGGTTTTTTGACACCCCCTGCTAGCAGCCGCGAATGTGCTAGAAATGCTTGTGCAATGATAAGTACATGCTCAGTAGGAGCTGGTAACTCAAAAAGTGTAAATATAAAACGATTATGCACATTGTTATGCAGCGCTGCGGAATCTGTTGGCGCTCTACAAATACCTGATGATGATGATTGTTTTAATGGAAGTAAATTGGAAAGTAGTTTGAACTTGCATGCTCTATCTGAATTATTATTGTTTAATTTGACCTGAGTGTCCCTTTAACAAGACATTGCAATTATGGCATTAGGAATACCATTACAATAAATACAGGACTTATTTAACAGCCTATAATAATATACTCAATTCACATAACTAGAGAGAGCTACACAGGAGAGAAGGAATGGGTAGTTTAGTTGTTTTTTAGTGTTAGTTTTTTTTATTTTGGGGGGTTAGTTTGGTGAGGGTGTTTCTACTGTTAGGCGGGATTTAGTATTTTTTAGAGGTAAAAGAGCTGTTTAACTTAGGGCAATGCCCTACAAAAGGCCCTTTTAAGCACTATTTGTATCTTAGATTAGGGGTGTTTTTATTTTGGGGGGGCTTTTTTATTTTCATAGGGATTAGGTATATTTTTTGTGATAATTTTGTTTATTTTTTTCTGTAATGTTAGACTTTTTAAATTTTTTTGTAATTTTAGATTATTTTTTTGTAATTTAATGTTAGGTTTTATTTACGTGTAACTTATTATTAGGGTTAATTTAGGGGGTGTTAGGTTAGGGGGCTTAGTAATTAAATTAGTTATTTGCGTTGTGGTGGGTTGGCATTTTAGGACTTAATAGGTTAATTGCGATGTGGGGGGTTGGCGGTTTAGGCATTAATAGGTTAATTAGGTTTATTGTGATGTTGGGGTTGGCGGTTTAGGGGTTAATGGGTTAATAAGGTTTACTGCGATGTGAGGATTTGTCGGTTTAGGGGTTATATAGGTTAATTAGGTTTATTGCAATGTGAGGCATTGGCGATTAAGGGGTTAATATTTTAATTATGTTATTTGCGGATTAGGGTTTAATTACTTTATTATTTTGCGATGTGGGGGTTTGCGGTTTAGGTGTTTGTTAATACTTTGTGCGGGAGGTTAGGTTTTTGTTTTGTTATACTTCGTGCGGGCGGTTACGTGTTTCTATTTTTATTTAATGCAGGCAGTTACGTGTGTTTTAGTTATTTTGTGCGGTTGCGTGTTTTTTTTTATATTTTATGTCGGGTTAGCATACTTGGTTAAACACGATTGGGTTAGCACACAAGTAAAGGTGTTAGTTTTCTTTTCGCGCTCCATTGAAGTCTATGGGGGATATGCATGCTATCCGATGTGCTCAAAAAGCTTACTTCTAGAGAAGTTAACACACAAGTGGGAACGCTAAATAACGCACCACTTGCAATGTAGCCCTTAATGAGTTGCTGGATGTGTTGTGGTGGAGAGAGATGGGTTCCTAGAATGTTTCATATCACAACTGCACTTTATAGCAAAGGAATTGTACAAAGTTTTTTGTCTAAACTGTTATTCAAGCTTTATAAAACTTTATAATACACCTGATAAGTACACTTCAAGTGAATTTTACCATTAAAATATTTGTATTGCAAATATTAATTGTTATATATTTTAATGTATATATTTTTATATATATAAAAACACAAGTAAAATCCAGGGACCAGCCCAAGAAGCTCAGGGTCTCAAAGCTCTCCGGAATATTAATAAAAATTTTAAAAAGAAACATAAGAAATCATATATTGAAAACACACAACAATCAAAAGTGCGTTAGTTAAATATAGCAAGCATAACAGTGACTAGTATATGCAGAGCTGCAGCTATACCCAAACACTACAGAGGAATCCCCAATTCTCCCTTCTACCAATAAATAATAATAGGTAAGCGCTGCCTAGCAATACTAAGTCATAATTAATGAAAAAACCCCACAAATTAATCAATCGTATATATAGAGCATATAAAGTTCATAAATATTCCGATGTTTCCGAAACTTTCAGTCTCACTTTCCTGGCAGGTGCTGAGGCTGTGTGAGAGCTAAATAAATGCTCGCATAGAAAACAAAGAGAAACAAAAATAGTGTATTACCCTTTATTAAACTATACAACACACAATTAGTAGAAACCTACTCACATGAGACAACCTCAGTTTATATGAGGTATCAATATAGCAAATAAAAATACAACTGCTATGACCCAAGATGTAGCGTAAGACACAGCGTATGTATAACAGAATAGACAATGGCGTTCCAACAACTGACCTCCACACAAGTCAACGGAAATCCGGAAGTAAAAAGGCAGTTTGTTAAAAATTCAGTAAGAGAGTCCTAACGCGTTTCAAAGGCTTGTATGACTTTTGTCTGCCTTCTTCATCAGAAGTATGGCTCTGCTACAGAACTTCTGTGTCTTTTAATGACACCTGGCATGATTACGTAATAGGGGGTGGACCTCCCCTCACATTGTTACATAGTGCACTTAATTAAAGATGCATGAATAGATAAAAACATTGAAATTGATACTTTAAAAACATTTAAAAAAAAATAATGTCAATATCCTTATTGAGACCATACGGAACCATACTGTTAAACAGATGGATCCAGTATGTCTCCCTTTTCCTTAGGGCTAGTTCCCTATCTCCTCCCCTTTTTGCATTCTTAACGTGTTCCAAAATGGTACCCCTCAGACATTTAGGATTCTGATTGTGAGTAATTCTATAGTGTTCAGACAGACTATGGGATTTTAATCCCCCCTTGATATTGGTGATATGTTCATACATTCTTTTCTTAAAGGGGCGGGTAGTGCGACCAATATACTGTAGGTCACAACTACACTGTACCAAATAGACCAAATGGTCCGCTTTGCAATTGCATAACGATTGGATATTACAATGTTTTATATTAGATGTAGAAAAGACCTGTTTCGTGGGTCTATTACCACTATAGGTGTGTTCACACGCACAGCAATTCAACCTATTGCATTTGTAAACACCCTTAGCCCCATTACCGCCTAACCATGTTTTCTTTGTTGCTACTTTCTTTATTTGGCTGGGTGCAAGAATGTTTTTTAGATTTCTATTTTTTCTAAAAATAAACCCCGTTTTTTTACCTATCACCCTTTTAAAATCAAGTCTTTCTGTAAAATGTGCCAATGCTTCTGAAAATTATGTTTGACACCTACTGACCCTTTATTATATGTGGAAATTAAGTTTATTTGGTCCATTATGTTATTGCCTTCAACATCATTTCCATTATCATATTTATTCCTTTTATGTTTTTATTTTTTGTTTCATTGAGTATTATTTTTATTTTCATCTTTATTCTTATTTTTAGCTTTTCTATAAGCTGTCTCTATTCTTCTTTCTCCATAGCCCTTTTCCAAAAACATATTTTTAAGACAGACTGCTTCCTTTTCAAAATCTTCCATTAGTGAGCAGTTCCTTTCTATTCTCTGGAACTGCCCAAAGGGGATGTTCTTTATCAAGCTAGGATGATGATTGCTAGTGGCATGAATTAAATCATTGTCTTCCATCCGATTGAAGTCTTCATCCAAGCGGCATCCATCCGGAGCGAAGCGGCAGCATCCTGAAGACCTCCACCGCGGAACATCCATCCTGGCCGACGACTGAACGACGAATGACGGTTCCTTTAAATGACGTCATCCAAGATGGCGTTCCTCGAATTCCGATTGGCTGATAGGATTCTATCAGCCAATCGGAATTAAGGTAGGAATATTCTGATTGGCTGATGGAATCAGCCAATCAGAATCAAGTTCAATCTGATTGGCTGATCCAATCAGCCAATCAGATTGAGCTCGCATTCTATTGGCTGTTCCGATCAGCCAATAGAATGTGAGCTCAATCTGATTGGCTGATCGGATCAGCCAATCGGATTGAACTTGATTCTGATTGGCTGATTCCATCAGCCAATAAGAATATTCCTACCTTAATTCCGATTGGCTGATAGAATCCTATCAGCCAATCGGAATTCGAGGGACGCCATCTTGGATGACGTCATTTAAAGGAACCGTCATTCGTCGTTCAGTCGTCGGCCAGGATGGATGTTCCGTGGTGGAGGTCTTCAGGATGCTGCCGCTTCGCTCCGGATGGATGCCGCTTGGATGAAGACTTCAATCGGATGGAAGACCTCTTCTGCCCCGCTTGGATGAAGACTTCAGCCGGATCATGGACCTCTTCAGCCCCCCGCTTGGGCTTGGATCAGGACATTGGAGGAGCTCTTCTGGACGGATCGGTGTGATACCCGGTGAGGTGAAGACAAGGTAGGATGATCTTCAGGGGCTTAGTGTTAGGTTTATTTAAGGGGGGTTTGGGTTAGATTAGGGGTATATGGGTGGTGGGTTGTAATGTTGGGGGGCTTGGGTATTGTATGTTTTTTTTTACAGGCAAAAGAGCTGTATTTCTTGGGGCATGCCCCGCAAAGGGCCCTGTTCAGGGCTGGTAAGGTAAAAGAGCTTTGAACTTTAGTAATTTAGAATAGGGTAGGGCATTTTTTTATTTTGGGGGTCTTTGTTATTTTATTAGGGGGCTTAGAGTAGGTGTAATTAGTTTAAAATTGTTGTAATATTTTTCTTATGTTTGTAAATATTTTTTTATTTTTTGTAACTTAGTTCTTTTTTATTTTTTGTACTTTAGCTAGTTTATTTAATTGTATTTATTTGTAGCAATTGTATTTAATTAATTTATTGATAGTGTAGTGTTAGGTTAATTGTAGGTAATTGTAGGTAGTTTATTTAATTAATTTATTGATAGTCTAGTGTTAGGTTTAATTGTAACTTAGGTTAGGATTTATTTTACAGGTAAATTTGTAATTATTTTAACTATTTTAGCTATTAAATAGTTCTTAACTATTTAATAGCTATTGTACCTGGTTAAAATAAATACAAAGTTACCTGTAAAATAAATATTAATCCTAAAATAGCTATAATATAATTATAATTTATATTGTAGCTATATTAGGATTTATTTTACAGGTAAGTATTTAGCTTTAAATAGGAATAATTTATTTAATAAGAGTTAATTAATTTCGTTAGATTTAAATTATATTTAACTTAGGGGGGTGTTAGTGTTAGGGTTAGACTTAGCTTTAGGGGTTAATACATTTATTAGAATAGCGGTGAGCTCCGGTCGGCAGATTAGGGGTTAATAATTGAAGTTAGGTGTCGGCGATGTTAGGGAGGGCAGATTAGGGGTTAATACTATTTATTATAGGGTTAGTGAGGCGGATTAGGGGTTAATAACTTTATTATAGTAGCGCTCAGGTCCAGTCGGCAGATTAGGGGTTAATAAGTGTAGGCAGGTGGAGGCGACGTTGAGGGGGGCAGATTAGGGGTTAATAAATATAATATAGGGGTCGGCGGTGTTAGGGGCAGCAAATTAAGGGTACATAAGGATAACGTAGGTGGCGGCACTTTGCGGTCGGCAGATTAGGGTTTAATAAGTGTAGGTAGGTGGAGGCGACGTTGTGGGGGGCAGGTTAGGGGTTAATAAATATAATACAGGGGTCGGCGGTGTTAGGGGCAGCAGATTAGGGGTACATAAGGATAACGTAGGTGGCGGTCGGCAGATTAGGGGTTAAAAAAATTTATTTGAGTGTCGGCGATGTGGGGGGACCTCGGTTTAGGGGTACATAGGTAGTTTATGGGTGTTAGTGTACTTTAGAGTACAGTAGTTAAGAGCTTTATGAACCGGCGTTAGCCCAGAAAGCTCTTAACTACTGACTTTTTTCCTGCGGCTGGAGTTTTGTCGTTAGATGTCTAACGCTCACTTCAGAAACGACTCTAAATACCGGAGTTAGAAAGATCCCATTGAAAAGATAGGATACGCAATTTACGTAAGGGGATCTGCGGTATGGAAAAGTCGCGGCTGAAAAGTGAGCGTTAGACCCTATTTTGAGTGACTCCAAATACCGGCGGTAGCCTAAAACTAGCGTTAGGAGCCTCTAACGCTGGTTTTCACGGCTAACGCCAAACTCCAAATCTAGGTGTATATGTTCTTTAAATGGGTTATTTTCCTATATACATTTTTCCTCCCATAGGCCCATATACAGGTTAGCATAGCTAGGGGCAAATGTAGTCCCCATAGCTCTGCCGCTAACTTGTATATAGTTCTCCTCCTCAAAGAGGAAGTCATTTTGTTCCAAAAGGATAAATGTCTGATTCTTCTCAGGGAGTGAAGTAATTTTTAGGGCCGTTACATCCGCTGTCACCCATATGTAATCTTCTTCCCATTTTATAGAAGTTAATCTATTGATAGTGTCAGGAGTGTCCCTGATAAAAGATTTAATCAAAGGTACAATTGGCTGGAGGAAATGGTCAACGTACTCAGACAAGTGAGAGGTCAATGAATTGATACCCGCAACAATGGTGTCTACTAATTGTGTGTTATATAGTTTAATAAAGGGTAATAGACTATTTGTGTTTCTCTTTGTTTTCAATGCGAGCAGTTATTTAGCTCGCACACAGCCTCAGCACCTGCCAGGAAAGTGAGACTGAAAGTTTCTTCTTCTGCTGCTGAGACTCCAAGGGTCAGGAAGGAACATACATACAGAGACGTGGCTGACTTCACAGGCAGTGAGGAATACTGGAGGATATGCTCTATATACGATTGATTAATTTGTGATTTTTCTCATTAATTATGACTTAGTATCGCTAGGTAGCGCTTACCTATTATTGTTTATTGTATTTATTTATTTATATATATATATATATATATATATATATATAATTTTTTTATTTAAACATATTAATTTTGTCTGGCCCAGTGCAAACAGCTTTCTTTTCTAATATGATGTTGCACGTGGTACAGACAATTGTGTCAGGGTGCCAGGAATCAGACTGAGACGAGAAGTGCAAAAATAATCACACCTTTATTAATAGCAAAAAATAATAAAAAGTCCACAATTCAAATAACAAGCCAGGAATCAAAACCAGAGCTGGTAGTCAGACGAGCCGAGTCAGGAGCCAAAGCAAAAAGTCAGACGAGCCGAGTGAGGAGCCAAAGCGAGTAGTAAGACGACCCGGAATCAGGAACAAGGAGAACAGCAGAGTCAGGAACAAGTCAGAGATCAGGAACCAGGAGGGACGTCAGACAGCCAGGTAATACACAGATCTCACAAACAGGTCTGAGACAACGCAAGGGCAAAGAATACTGAACAGAGGCCCTTTAAATAATAAGTGATGACATCACAATTCTGAGACTGTATCCTGTCTCTCACGGATAATGTACATCAGTCTGGCCATAAAAGGAAGTGCAGGAAATGAGCAGCATCACACAGTATGCACCAGAGTCAGCAAGAGAGGTGAGTAAATTGGCTGCCAGCAGCACATGGCAAACAAAACAGGGGAAAAACCCTGATAATACCCTCCCTTCAACGACCCCTCCTCCGCGGGAGGACAAAAGGCTTATTGGGGAAACAGGCATGGAAGGCACGGAGGGGGGCGGGAGCATGAACATCAGAGGAGGAAACCCATGAACGCTCCTCCGGACCGTAGCCCCTCCAGTGAACCAAATACTGTACGCGGCTCCTGGACATACAAGATTCAATAATGCTGCTGACCTCATACTCCTCATGGTTGTCAACAAAGATAGAAAGGGGACGAGGCAACACAGTGGTAAACCGATTACAAACCAATAGTTTCAAGAGGGAGACATGAAAAACATTGGAGATGCGCATTGCAGGAGGAAGGTCAAGAGCGTAGGCCACAGGATTGACCCGTCGGAGTATTCGAAAAAGACCAACATAACGGGGAGCCAATTTATTGGAAGGCACATGAAGATTCAAGTTGCGGGAGGACAGCCAAACTCTCTGACCAACCTGGTAGGAAGGCGCGGGCAGATGCCTACGATCAGCCTTGAACTTTTGGCGCTGCATAGAACGATGAAGGCAATCCTGAATCTGCACCCACGTGGAACGGAGTTGCCGGAGATGCTCTTCCAAAGCCGGAATACCCTGAGACATGAATGAATCGGGCAACAAGGATGGTTGAAACCCATAATTCGCCATGAACGGGGATAACTTGGAGGAAGCATTAATAGCACTATTACGAGCAAACTCTGCCCAAGGTAACATAGCAACGGAGGAGCTTGATTAGACCGTTCTGCAGCCCCATTGGATTGAAGGTGATATGCCGAGGAGAAGGAAAGCTGGATCCCCATTTGAGCACAAAAAGAACGCCAAAATCTGGAGACAAAATGGCTACCCCGGTCCGACACTATCTCCTTGGGTAACCTATGTAAACAGAACCCTCCCGGGCAAAAATTGAAGCAAGCTCCTGAGCGGTAGGCAACTTCTTCAAGGGAATGCAATGTGACATTTTAAAAAAACGGTCAACCATCATAAGGATAACAGTATTGCCATTGGAAACAGGGAGCTCGACAATGAAGTCCATGGAAAGATGTGTCCAAGGACGCTCACCATTAGCAATAGGTTGAAGAAGACCCACAGGAAGACGTCGAGGAGTCTTATTCTGTGCACAAACTGAGATGGAGGCAACATATGCAGCAAAATCAGAACGAAGACCTGGCCACCAGAATTGTTGAGTGACAGACCAAATCATTTGGTTCTTGCCTGGGTGACCTGCAGCTTTAGGATAGTGGTAAGTGTGCAAAAGTTTAGTTCGAAGATTCTCGGGAACAAAACACTTACCACTAGGTTTCTCAGGAGGTGCATTGGTTAGTGCAGCCAGGATCTCCTCCCCCAAGGGAGAAGTCAAATTAGTACGTATGGTAGCCAAAATATGGTCAGGAGCAGTGTTCCCTCTAAGGTGAATTTTGTGTGCGGCCCAGCAGTGAAATAGTTCATAAAATAGTCATACCTTGCAGTCTGCATTGTGCAGGGTTTGCTAATTGCAGGGTGCGGTCACCTAATTAACTGTTTCACTGCTGGGCCGCACACAAAACTGGGCTTAGAGGGAACACTGGTCAGGAGGTATAACTGGAGTAGGTACAGACTCCTCCTTGGACAGAGGGGAAAATTGTCAAGAGAGGGCATCAGCCCTAACATCCTTACTACCAGGCAGGTAGGAGACCACATAATTAAACTGAGACAAAAATAGCGCCCATCTTGCCTGTCTAGGCAACAAACGTTTTGCTTCAGATAGATAAGTTAAATTTTTGTGGTCAGTAAGAATGAGCACTGGCACCTAGTACCCTCGAGAAGATGCCTCCATTCTTTGAGTGCCAAAATTATGGCCAGTAATTCCCTGTCACCAATTTCATAATTGCACTCCGCTGGAGACAATTTCTTAGAGAAGAAATTACACGGATGCAAGGAACCGTCAGGCGTAGGACGTTGAGACAAGAGGGCACCTACTCCAGTCTCAGACACATCGACCTCAAGAAGGAAAGGCAGGACAGGGTTAGGATGAGCCAGAACTGGAGCGGCAGCAAAGGCAGTCTTAAGACTATCAAAGGCCTTAATGGCAGTAGGTGACCAATGGAGTGGATCATTCTCTTTACGGTCATGTCTGTGATAGGTTTGACCAAGTTTTTAATAAACTTTCTATAGTAATTGGCGAACCCCAAAAAACGTTGAATAGACCAAAGATCAACTGGGTGAGGCCACTGCAGATCTGCAGATAACTTGTCAGGATCCATGGAGAACCCTGCAATGGAGATAACATAACCTAGGAAGGTTACTTGAGTCTGATGGAACTCACATTTCTCGAGTTTACAAAACAGGCCTTTCTTACGTAGTCTCTGAAGAACCCGTGTAACATCAGAACGATGAGCCTCAAGTGTGGGTCAGTGTATGAGTACACCACAACACACTGTTGCAACATATCTCGTAGGACATCATTAATAAATTCCTGGAAAACAGAAGGAGCATTACATAGGCCAAAGGGCATTACAAGATACTCATAATGCCCTCTCCTGGTGTTAAACGCTGTTTTCCATTCATGGCCCTCCTTGATCCTAACGAGATTGTACGCTCCTCTCAAATCAAGTTTAGTAAAGACCGTAGCTCCCTTGAGGCGGTCAAAGAGTTCCGTAATGAGCGGAATAGGGTAAGCATTCTTAATGGTAAGATGATTAAGACCCCTATAATCGATGCATGGTCTTAACTCGCCACCCTTTTTCTTCACAAAGAAGAAGTCAGCCTCTGCAGGAGAGCAGGATTTGCGGATGATCCCCTGCGACAGAGCATCGGCAACATACTCCTCCATAGCACAATTCTTCACAACAGACAGAGGGTAAACCCGGCCCCGAGGAGGAATGGCTTCGGGTTGCAGGTCTATGGCACAATTGTAAGACCGGTGAGGAGGCAATGTACCGGCACGCACCTTGTCAAAAACATCTAGGAACTCTCAGTACTCCTCTGGCAATTGAGATACCAAAGAAGTACACAAGACTTTAACTGGTTTCCGAAGACAAGTGGAAATACATTGCGGAGATCACAACAAAATTTCGGACCTGCGCCAGTCGAGACTGGGATTGTGCTTTTGGAGCCAGGGATAACCCAGAACAACCAGAAAATGCGGAGAGTTTATCACCTGGAACTGGAGGGTTTCAAAATGGAGAGCCCCAACAGCCATGGATAACGGAGCAGTTTCGTAAGTAACGAGTGCGGGCTGAAGGGGCCTGCCATCAATGGCCTCAATAGCAAGCGGAATGGACCGAGGCAAAACAGGAATGGAGTGCTTTGATACAAAAGCACTGTCAATGAAATAGCCCGCAGCACCAGAGTCAACAAGAGCTTTGGTGTCTATGGAGGAGTCCACCCAGGAAAGGACAACCTTGACCAAATGTTTCTCCTTTAGCGGTTCCGGGGACGAGGATAAACCACCCAAGGTCTTCCCCCGACAGGACCTTAGGTTGAGCGTTACCCGGCCGTGTAGGACAAGACTTCAAAAGGTGGCCCTGTAACCCACAATAGAGGCAGAGCCCCTCCTCCTAAAAGCCCTCTCCGCCGCGGAGAGACGCATGAATCCCAACTGCATCGGCTCAGCAGTACCTGGTGACTCGGGACCAGGAGACATGGGAGGAGAGGGAGGCATGGGTGGGAACGAACACGTAGGAGACAACGGAACAGGAGGCTTCCGCAAGTGCTTCTTGAAAGAGGGCCTCTCACTTAGTCTGATGTCAATTAGGATCAAAAAAGACATCAATGCCTCGAGATCTTCTGGTAAATCTCTGGCAGCAACTTCGTCTTTAATCGCATCAGAGAGCCCATGAAAGAAGGCGGCAACAAGGGCTTCATTGTTCCAACCTACCTCTGCGGCAAGCGTACGGAACTCAATGGCATACTGAGCAACAGATCTTGTACCTTGCTGAATGGACATGAGTCATTTAGCAGCAGAGGAGGAGCGAGCCGGAACATCAAATACCCTTCGAAAGAAGGCCACAAATTCAGGGTAATTTGAAATCACAGGTTTATTAGTCTCCCACAAGGGATTAGCCCAGGCAAGAGCTGTGTCAGAGTAACGAGATGAGAAATCCCACCTTAGCTCTGTCAGAGGGAAACTGAGGTAACGCCTGAGGTAACATCTCAAAGTAAATGCCCACCTGGTTCAAAAACCCTCTGCACTGATTGGGATCACCTCCATAACGCTGAGGTAGAGGTGCAGAACCGGACATGCTCTTGGTAGGACTAGGTGTAGCAGCGGAAACAGGAGCAGCCATAACTTGCGGGACACTTTGGTCCAAATGTGCAGTGCGAGTCAGCAGGGTTTGCAGGGCTAGTGCAAATTGATCCAAGCAGTGATCCTGTTCATCCATCCTGGAAATTATGGCAGGTAAAGGTGGATTATTAGCACCATCAGGATTCATGGCCCTTGCGTAATGTCAGGGTGCCAGGAATCAGACTGAGACGAGAAGTGCAAAAATAATCACACCTTTATTAATAGCAAAAAATAATAAAAGGTCCACAAGTCAAATAACAAGCCAGGAATCAAAACCAGAGCTGGTAGTCAGACGAGCCGAGTCAGGAGCAAAAGCGAGTAGTCAGATGAGCAGGAATCAGGAACAAGGAGAACAGCAGAGTCAGGAACAATCCAGAGATCAGGAACCAGGAGGGACGTCAGACAGCCAGGTAATACACAGGAGCTCTCACAAACAGGTATGAGACAACGCAAGGGCAAAGCATACTGAACAGAGGCCCTTTAAATAATAAGTGATGACATCACAATTCTGAGACTGCATCCTGTCGCACACGGATGATGTACACCAGTCTGGCCATAAAAGGAAGTGCAGGAAATGAGCATCACACAGTATGCACCAGAGTCAGCAAGATAGGTGAGTAAAATGGCTGCCAGCAGCACATCGCAAACAAAACAGGGAAAAAAAAACCTGACAAATTCAAAGCTGCAACACCCTCTCTATCCCTATTAATTTAAACATGCATCATATACCACACCCATGTAAACAGTGAATCGGAATAACATTGGCAATCCAGTATTTATATTGTGTGGTTAATGGTTAATGGGATGAGTTGATTGTGGTTACTGTTTAATTATGTTATAATGACTACTGGCTTATTATGTACAGTAGATAGGATTTTTATTGTTGTTATAATATTATCGATATGGGGTCAGAGTGATTAGGATCATGTAGAATATTATACTAGTGTCGACTCAATGTGGTAGATCATTTAAATTTTGTCCATCTTATCTGATTTTACTCCCGCCTTGTGGAATACCAGGATAGGGGAGACAGAGGGGATTAAACAGGTATAGGCAAAAGTCACAAGAATTTAAGACCTGATTGTGACACTATATTCTTCCCAGGGCCTTTTTAGTGGGTGCACCACCTAGCTGATTTTACTGACCACCCAGTTAAAATTGATGGCAATATTAATCTAAAATGAGCTAATATAAAACATTTTCAATGTTTAGTGCATAAATTATCATTAAATACATTTATGTTAAATTATGCAATTAATTTGTGTTTTGGAAAGCAGAATGCTTTGCTGATGCAAAGTATTACACTGCCCCAACCTGGCTATTTCATAATGCCACCCGGCTGGCAAAGTATTCTGTGGAGAACACTGGTTACTATATTGTGAAATTGGAGTTATTCCACTCAGGAGCCAAAGAGCACTGCTGAGAGACTACCATTTCTAATTGGGTGGCCAGAAGTTTCTGCCTGGGATCTTAATTATATTATTAAAGTTACAAGGTCTAAAATAGAGGATGCATTTTTTCATTAGTATGGCTCACACACACAATTGTTACCCCAAGATGTGAAAACTAGATCACAATATTTTTATTGCTAGTACCAGTATTTGCACAAATTCGAGGTTACTAACACTTCCTATACGTTTAATGACAGCGAAGTGACAAATAAGTCACAAATACAAGGTTAATCCTTGTACTCGAGTGCGAATCACATTAACGCTGGAAATATTAACCAAAGTGAAAGATCTGGTAAAGTCATTGTGACTGCTCATGCAAGACTTCATAAACCACAAAACTGGTCTCTTATGTTTTATTTTCACATTTTTTCAAGACCTTTTACAAAAAACAATGCTTTTTTTGCTTAGAAAAAACATACATCTACTTTTTTACATCTACTCAAAGGGAGAGTGTATTATAAAATTAGATTCCCCGTGATGTATTTACAATAACTTGTTATACCAGCAGCAGGATTTAAAATCTATTGGAAATTGTTCCTTTAGGTATATTTTGTATATGAAATAGTTGTATATGTTAATTAAACCCACAATATAACCAAATGGGCTGAGCTTGCATGGAGAACGTATCTCTGTGTTTACACAAAGGTGCTGAATTATCAAGCTCCGAACGGAGCTTGATGCCCTGTGTTTCTGGAGAGCCTTCAGGCTTGCCAGAAACAAAAGTTATGAAGCAGCGGTCTAAAAGACTGCTGCTCCATAACCTGTCCGCCTGCTCTGAGGCAGCGGACAGACATCGCCGGAAATTAACCAGATCGAATACGATCGGGTTGATTGACACCCCCTTCTAGCTGCCAATTGGCCGCGAATCTGCAGAGGGTGGCAGCAGTTCACCAGAACTGCTGGTGCAATGATAAATGCTGACAGCATATGCTGTCTGCATTTAACGATGTGCAGGGGACATGATCCGCAATATCGGATCATGTCCACTCACATCATGATAAATAGGCCCCAAATTCTGTATTTTGTGTTATGATGTGGAGACAATAACATATATATTTAGATGTTCTGAAATCAGTCGGCTAGATTACGAGTTTTGAGTGAAGCGTTATGGCTCTTGTTCACTATAGCTGGTATTACGAGTCTTGCAGGTTAGCTGCACCGCACACTTTTTTGGCCGTAACGCAACGTAACTACCGCAGCTTTCAAAAAGTCCTTTTTCAATGGGACTTCCTTTGCGCCGGTATTACGAGTCTGCCTGGGAGGCCAAAAAGTGAGCGGTACAGCTAATACCGTCAAGATCCATACCGTAAACTGAAAGTTAGTAGTTATGAGTTTCACGCTACGAAGCTGTCCCATAAAACTCATAACTAAAGTGCTAAAAAGTACACTAACACCTATAAACTACCTATTAACCCCTAAACCGAGGCTCTCCCGCATCGCAAACACTAAAATAAAATTATTAACCCCTAATCTGCTGGACATGGCTGACACTATAATAAACATATTAACCCCTAAACCGCCGCTCTCCCGCATTGCAAACACTAGTTAAATATTATTAACCCCTAATTGGCTGTCCCTAACATCGCCGCAACCTACATTACAGTTATTAACCCCTAATCTGTCACCCCCAATGTCGCTGCCACCTACCTACACTTATTAACCCCTAATCTGCCTCCCCCAATGTCGCCGCCACCTACCTACACTTATTAACCCCTAATCTGCCGCCCCCAACATCGCCGCCACTATACTAAAGGTATTAACCCCTAAACCTAACCCTAACACCCACTAACTTTAATGTAATTAAAATAAATCTAAATAAAACCTACGATTAATAACTAAATAATTCCTATTTAAAACTAAATACTTACCTTTAAAATAAACCCTAAAATAGCTACAATATAACTAATAGTAACATTGTAGCTATCTTAGGTTTTATTTTTATTTCACAGGTAAGTTTGTATTTATTTTAACTAGGTAGACTAGTTAGTAAATAGTTATTAACTATTTACTAGCTACCTAGTTAAAATAAATACAAATTTACCTGTAAAATAAAACCTAACCTGTCTTACACTAACACCTAACCTTACACTACAATTAAATAAATTACACTAAATTACAAAAACCCCCCACTAAATTACACAAAATAAAAAAGAAATGATCAAATATTTAAACTAATTACACCTTATCTAATAGCCCTATCAAAATAAAAAAGCCCCCCCCCCAAAATAAAAAAAACCCTAGTCTAAACTGAACTGCAAATGGCCCTTAAAAGGGCCTTTTGCGGGGCATTGCTCCAAAGAAATCAGCTCTTTTACCTGTAAAAAAAAATACAAACAACCCCCCAACAGTAAAACCCACCACCCACACAACCAAACCCCCCAAATAAAATCCTAACTAAAAAAACCTAAGCTCCCCAGATGGGCATTGCCCTTAAAAGGGTATTTAGCTCTTTTTCCGCCCAAACCCTAAGCTAAAAATGAAACCCACCCAATAAACCCTTAAAAAAAACTAACACTAACCCCCGAAGATCCACTTACAGTTTTTGAAGACCTGACATCCATGCCTAACGAAGCCAGAAGTTTTCATCCAAGCGGCAGGAAGTCCTCAACGAAGCCGGGAGAAGTCTTCATCCAAGTGGCAAGAAGTGGTCCTCCAGACGGGCAGAAGTCTTCATCCAGACGGCATCTTCTATCTTTATCCATCCGGAGTGGAGCGGCTCCATCTTCAAGACATCCGGCGCGGAGCATCCTCTTCTTTCCATGGCTCTTCTCGAATGAATTTTCCTTTAAGTGACGTCATCCAAGATGGTGTCCCTTGAATTCCGATTGGCTGATAGAATTCTATCAGCCAATCGGAATTAAAGGTGAAAAAATCCTATTGGCTGATATAATCAGCCAATAGGATTGAGCTTCAATCCTATTGGCTGATCCAAATAAACACACTCAGACACAGACACCCAAACAGACACTCAGCCCTTGTTTACATTGACCTGACAAGTAATGAGGTAAACTACATTTTTGTAAAAAAAAGGAAATTTAGAAAACAAAATATGGAGTTCTGATTATCTTTTTGTAAAGGAAGATGCCAACTAAATGTTGACAACAGCATGCAGTGGCTGAAAGGAAGGGCCCTGAACTGCCTAAACAATCATTTAAAGGTTAAATGGTAGATTGATGACTTCCAGAAAGGTCTCATTAATCTCAAAGTCTGTAGAAAGATGTGAATAATCAGTAGTAAGGTCAAAATGTCTTAAAAAGGAACAGACAATGGACACACACACACACACACAAACTCAAACTTGCACATACACCCAAGAAAACATCGACAGAGACAGCCTCATAAAACACACAAAGACATACACACACACAGAGACACCCACAGAAAACACACAAAGATATAGACACACAGAGAGACAACCACATAAAACACAGAAAAACATACATACACACACCCTCACTGAGACATCCACAGAAAACACACAAAGACATACACACACCCTCACCGAGACACCCACAGAAAACACACACCCTCACAGAGACATCCACAGAAAACATACATACATACATACACACACACACCCTCACAGAGACATCCACAGAAAACACAGACATACACACCCACCCTCACAAAGGCATCCAGAGAAAATACACAAAGACAAACATACAGACATCGACAGAAAATGCACAAAACATACACACCCACCCTCACAGAGATACCCACAGAAAAAAAATACATACACACTCAGAGACACAAACCAAAGCACAAAGACATAAACACAGACATCCACAAAAACACTCACAGGAGGAAACATTTATGCACATTGCATCCCCTAAATCAACAGTGTGTGACATGCATGATAAAAAAATTGCAGAAATTAAGAGATCACTTTTTAAAGAATCATATTTGTAAATGTGCAAACAAAAATAATTCTGTGAATTCAAAATTGTACATTAATGATCTTGGTAGATGGCTAGATGAAGAAAAGTTATTTTAAAAGGTTGACATATGTTTTTTTTTATTTTTCCCCATTTTCCCCAACCAAGAGCACCACTTCAAATATAGTGTACAAATGTCCCCATCTGTAAGCTGTACTTATGGATTTTGAAAATGCTGTACTCTATATGGTCTTGGTGGAGCCATGGTGGAGCCATAATCTGAACAGTTTTAAGTTAACCTGTCTCATTTCAAACACTGAGCAATCTTAGTCTGAGAATATAACGTTTTATGCAGATGTAAAAATCTTAGATAAAATGCCTCCTTGCATCTGGAAAGTCCTTGCATAAAGGGGCAGTAAACTGGAATTATATATATATATATATATATATATATATATATATATATATATATATATATATATATACACATATAAATGCATATCTGCCAAAAGGGCACCTGCCATTTGTGTATTGAGGAGAAAACATTTCTGCATGGTTTTAAATAAAGAATTTCTACAGCATTGTCAAATAATCATAAATACACTGCTGCTAAAAAATGTGTTTTTATGGACCCCTGGCCCCACCATACAACTACTACCACACTGAAGTTGCAATCCAGAATTGCACAAAGAAATAAAAAACATTTGTTAAGTAAGTCCTACCTCCCCTGCAAATGAAAGTGATCTGCCGTCTGACTCAGACACACACTGTACAAACAAAGTGACAAGTCTGTCTCACACTGTGCATAGTGGTTTAGTGCACACTCAGAAATCCTCTCAAATGCTAATACTTTACTCCTTGTAATAACATTTCTCATGCTCAATTAGCACTCTGCTGTAGTACCCACTGGTGACTGCCAAAATGTATAATAAAACATTTTTTTTTTTTTTTTTAGTTCTTGCCTCATTGGCCGCCCCTGGCCTATTGGGCCCCTGACAGGAGTCACCCCTGTTCACCCCCTGATGGTGGCCCTGATGAAGACTTCTCCCGGCTTCATTGAGGACTTCTTTCTGCTTGGATGAAGACTTCTCCCGGCTTAGTTGAGGATGGATGTCCGGTCTTCAAAAACTGTAAGTGGATCTTCGGGGGTTAGTGTTTTTTAAGGGTTTATTGGATGGGTTTTATTTTTAGTTTAGGGTTTGGGCGGAAAAAGAGCTAAATGCCCTTTTAAGGGCAATGCCCATCCAAATGCCCTTTTCAGGGCAATGGGGAGCTTAGGTTTTTTTAGTTAGGATTTTATTTGGGGGTGGTGGGTGTGTGGGTGGTGGGTTTTACTGTTGGGGGGTTGTTTGTATTTTTTTTTACAGGTAAAAGAGCTGATTTCTTTGGGGCAATGCCCAGCAAAAGGCCCTTTTAAGGGCCATTGGCAGTTTAGTTTAGGCTAGGGCTTAGCTAAAATATTTAATAATTTCTTTTTTATTTTGTGTAATTTAGTAGGTTTTTTTTGTAATTTAGTTAATTGTATTTAATTAATTTAATTTATTTAATTGTAGTGTAAGGTTAGGTTTTAGTGTAAGACAGGTTAGGTTTTATTTTACAGGTAAATTTGAATTTATTTTAGCTAGGTAGTTAGTAAACAGTTAATAACTATTTACTAACTAGTCTACCTAGTTAAAAACAAAATGTATGCTTACCTGATAAATTTATTTCTCTTGTGGTGTATCCAGTCCACGGATCATCCATTACTTGTGGGATATTCTCCTTCCCAACAGGAAGCTGCAAGAGGATCAACCACAGCAGAGCTGTCTATATAACTCCTCCTCTAACTGCCACTACCAGTCATTCGACCGAAGACAAGCAAGAGAAAGGAGAAACCATAGGGTGCAGTGGTGACTGTAGTTTAAAAATAAAACACACCTGCCTTAAAATGACAGGGCGGGCCATGGACTGGATACACCACAAGAGAAATACATTTATCAGGTAAGCATAAATTTTGTTTTCTCTTGTAAGGTGTATCCAGTCCACGGATCATCCATTACTTGTGGGATACCAATACCAAAGCTATAGGACACGGATGAAGCGAGGGACAAGGCAGGTGCTTAAACGGAAGGCACCACTGCCTGCAAAACCTTTCTCCCAAAAATAGCCTCAGAAGAAGCAAAAGTATCAAATTTATAGAATTTTGAAAAAGTATGAAGCGAAGACCAAGTCACCGCCTTACAAATCTGTTCAACAGAAGCCTCATTCTTAAAAGCCCATGTGGAAGCTACCGCTCTAGTAGAATGAGCTGTAATCCTTTCAGGAGGCTGCTGGCCAGCAGTCTCATAAGCTAAGCGTATTATACTCCTTAGCCAAAAATAAAGAGAAGTTGCCAAAGCCTTTTGGCCTCTCCTCTGTTCAGAGCAGACAACAAACAATGCAGATGTTTGACGAAAATCTTTAGTAGTTTGTAAATAAAACTTTAAAGCACGAACCACGTCAAGATTGTGTAAAAGACGTTCCTTCTTTGAAGAAGGATTAGGACACAGTGACGGTACAACAATCTCCTGATTGATATTTTTATTAGATACCACCTTAGGTAGAAAACCAGGTTTGGTACATAACACTACCTTATCGGAATGAAAAATGAGATAAGGAGAATCACATTGTAAAGCAGATAACTCCGAAACTCTTCGAGCCGAAGAGATAGCTACTAAAAACAAAACTTTCCAAGATAAGAGCTTAATATATATGGAATGCAAAGGTTCAAACTGAACCCCTTGAAGAACCTTAAGAACTAAATTTAAACTCCAAGGCGGAGCAACAGATTTAAACACAGGCTTAATTCTGACTAAAGCCTGACAAAACGCCTGCACGTCTGGAACCTCAGCCAGACGTTTGTGCAAAAGAATAGACAGAGCAGAAATCTGTCCCTTTAAGGAACTTGCTGACAAACCCTTCTCCAATCCATCTTGGAGAAAAGATAATATCTTAGGAATCCTGACCTTACTCCATGAGTAACCCTTGGATTCACACCAATGAAGATATTTACACCATATCTTATGATAGATTTTCCTGGTGACAGGCTTTCGCGCCTGTATTAAGGTATCAATGATCGACTCAGAGAAACCACGTTTTGATAAAATCAAGCGTTCAATCTGTAAGCAGTCAGCCGCAGAGAAATTAGATTTGGATGGTTGAAAGGACCCTGAAGTAGAAGGTCCTGTCTCAGAGGCAGAGTCCATGGTGGAAAGGATGACATGTCCACCAGATCTGCATACCAAGTCCTGCGTGGCCATGCAGGTGCTATCAAAATCACTGATGCTCTCTCCTGCTTGACCTTGGCAATCAGACGAGGGAGCAGAGTAAATGGTGGAAACACATAAGCCAGGTTGAAGGACCAAGGCGCTGCTAGAGCATCTATCAGCGCTGCCTTGGGATCCCTGGACCTGGATCCATAACAAGGAAGCTTGGCGTTCTGGCGAGACGCCATGAGATCCAGTTCTGGTTTGCCCCAACGTTGAATCAACTGTGCAAACACCTCCGGATGGAGCTCCCACTCCCCCGGATGAAAAGTCTGTCGACTTAGAAAATCCGCCTCCCAGTTCTCTACTCCTGGGATATGGATAGCTGATAGGTGGCAAGAGTGAATCTCTACCCAACGAATTATCTTTGAAACCTCCAACATCGCTAGGGAACTCCTTGTTCCCCCTTGATGGTTGATGTAAGCTACAGTCGGGATGTTGTCCGACTGAAATCTGATGAACCTCACTACCGCTAGCTGAGGCCAAGCCTGAAGAGCATTGAATATCGCTCTTAGTTCCAAAATGTTTATCGGAAGGAGAGCCTCCTCCTGAGTCCATGACCCCTGAGCCTTCAGAGAGTTCCAGACTGCCCCCCAGCCCAGAAGGCTGGCATCTGTTGTTACTATTGTCCAATCTGGCCTGCAGAAGGTCATACCTTTGGACAGATGGACTCGAGATAGCCACCAGAGAAGAGAATACCTGGTCTCTTGATCCAGATTTAGTAGAGGGGACAATCTGTGTAATCCCCATTCCACTGACTGAGCATGCAGAGTTGCAGCGGTGTGAGATGTAGGCGGGCAAACAGCACTATGTCCATTGCCGCTACCCTTAAGCCGATTACTTCCATACACTGAGCCATCGAAGGGCGAGAAGTAGAATAAAGAACACAGCAGGAATTTAGAAGTTTTGACAACCTGGCCTCTGTCAGGTAAATCCTCATTTCTAAAGAATCTATCAGAGTTCCCAGGAAGGAAACTCTTGTGAGGGGATAGAGAACTCTTCTTTTCGTTCACTTTCCACCTATGAGACCTCAGGAATGCCAGAACAATGTCCGTATGGGACTTGGCAATTTGGAAATTCGACACCTGTATCAGAATGTCGTCTAAGTAAGGGGCTACTGCTATGCCCCGTGGCCTTAGGACCGCCAGAAGTGACCCCAGAACCTTCGTAAAGATTCTTGGTGCTGTAGCTAACCCAAAGGGAAGAGCCACAAACTGGTAATGCCTGTCTAGGAAGGCAAACCTGAGAAACCGATGATGATCTTTGTGTATCGGAATGTGAAGATAAGCATCCTTTAAGTCCACGGTAGTCATGTATTGACCCTCCTGGATCATAGGTAGGATGGTTCGAATAGTCTCCATCTTGAAAGATGGGACCCTGAGAAATTTGTTTAGGATCTTGAGATCTAAGATTGGTCTGAAGGTGTGATATCCCTTTAAATCTGAACCTGCATTAGCACTTCCTTCCTATTTAAGGAAGTGCTTACCCCTCAATCAGGGCCTGAAAATTGAAGCTGTTTTTCACTTCTCCTTGCTCCTCTGTGGAGCTACTTCCACATTGTGCTATTGTTGCTTTAACCTTCAGGTCTTTTACTTCGCCTTCGATACCCGCTGGGTATCTACTGTTACCTCTATCCAGACCGGGATCGTCTTCCGGATTCATCCGCCAAACGGAACTTCTTTCACCACGCCGAAGTCGCGCTCACACCAAACAGACGCTGAACCTAAGAGCTGCAACTTACCTCTCAGCCTTTATCTCCAAAAGGCATTACCGCTCCCCACGCTTCTTACCACCGCTACTGTTAAGATAAGTACCGCTCTCCACGCTACAATTTATTCATTCATAAAGGTTAAACCTTAAACACCATTGTTTGTTATTGGAGATATCTATAACCTTTATTGTGATTTTCATCTGACTCAGTAGATTGCGGTTTGGGATTCAAGCTAGTATGTCTGGACTGTGTATATATTTTATTGCGTGAAAGTGTGAGTGCGTGAAGAAATTACCTTTACTTTATCAAGCAGTCTAATCCTTTGCTTTGCTTAATCTGCTTTAATCAGCATTTACTGTTGCATAATTTTGTAACACATATGACTTTCTCTGAACTTAAATCTCAGTTACTCATAATCTTTCCTGAATATTTATATATTCATACCTTAGTGAAGTTTCATATTATTCTATCAATTACAAAATTAATGACTCACCTTAAATAAGTAAGTTTAACAAATCATTTTCTCTTGCTTATTTTAAGAAAAGAGCAACAAAACCTTTATTTTTCATATTCTAATTTTCACACTATTAGATAACTTTTGGTTATCACAGAATTTTCAGGCCTATAAGGTTATAACCTGTAAAAAATAGGATGGATCCTAGTGAAATAAAAAATGAATTCACCAACATCCATCAAAAATTAGAATATCTAGCCAGGGCCTTAACTGAAGTACAATCAGAAAATAAAGCACTTAAAACTCTAGTAAAAGAATGTTTACCAGCCAAGAGCTCAGAAGTCCCTGAACCTCACATTAACTATCCTCAACCCTTTTCTGGTAAACGAAATGAATATAGAGACTTTAAAAATGCTTGCAAATTACTTTTTTCATTAAGGCCTAAAACTTATCACTCTGAGAGAATCAAGGTTTGTACTACCATCTCCTTCCTCCAGGGGGAGCCTCGCTCATGGGCTAATAGATATTTTGAGAATAACCATCCAATCTTAGATTCCTTGGAAGAATTTTTTTTAGCCATGACATCCTTATATGAGGACTCTCATTCACAGATGACGGCAGAAACGAAATTGAGATCCCTAAAACAGGGTAAGAGGAATATAGAAGACTATATTACTGAATTCCAAATGTGGATAGATGATTCTAAATGGAATGAAATTAGTTTGAAGAACCAGTTCAGACTGGGCCTTTCAGAATTGTTAAAAGATGAGTTGTCCCGTTTGGAGATGCCCGAAACCCTGAATGGACTGATGAAATTAAGTACTACCCTGGATCGGCGATTACGTGAAAGGAAGGCTGAGAGAGCTACCTGTGACGTACCACCTAGACGTCCGTATCTTTACACACCCAACCAGGAAAAGGGTACTTCTAATCAGACCCCAATGGAGATTGGAGCCATAAAAGGACCTTTAACACCTGAAGAAAAGGCCAGACGCAGATCTGAGAATCTATGCTTATATTGTGGGCAAAAAGAACACTCAGTTAATAATTGCCCAATTCTTCAAAAGCAGAAGAAGGGTAAGATTCATTCAAAACATAATATTTTATACTTCACTCAAAACCCTCAACTGACTCTTAACCTTTCTTTACAGTGGGATCAGAAAAACGTGCAGTCTAATGCATTGATCGATTCTGGGGCAGCCGGAAATTATATCGATATTTCTTTTGTTGATTTAAATAAAATTCCCACTGTTTGCAAGGCACAACCGGTCTCTGTTAAACTTATTGATGGTTCCCTCATACAACATGGTCCCATTACTCATCAAACGATACCTTTACTAGTGACAACTGACAATGGACATACTGAATATCTTACTTTTGACTTAATTTCCATCCACATGCATACACTTATTTTTGGCTTCACATGGTTAAAAAAACATAACCCCAGTATTGACTGGTCCACTCCACAGGTATCATTAGCATCACCATTCTGTTTAAAAACATGTTATCCATATCAGTTAATCTCTGCTATTGAACCCGAACTACCAGAAATTTATCAGGATCTGGCAGAGGTGTTTGATCTAAAAGAGGCAGAAAACCTCCCCCCTCATAGGGAGTTTGATTGTCCAATTGATCTGATACCGGGCTCTCAAATTCCTCACGGAAAAATATACCCACTTTCACAAGAGGAACTTACTTACTTACGTTCCTATTTAGACGACAATCTCCGAAAAGGTTTTATATCCCACTCAACATCTCCAGCTGCTGCTGGAATGTTCTTAGTACGTAATAAGGACGGTACAATAAGACCCATTATTGATTATAGAGCTTTAAATGAAATTACTGTTAAAAACAGGTATCCTTTACCCCTCATACCCGAATTATTGGAACGTTTAAACGAAGCTACAATTTATTCAAAACTTGATCTTAAGGGGGCTTACAATCTTATCCGTATGAAAGAAGGTCATGAGTGGAAAACCGCCTTTAGAACCCGTTATGGGCTTTTTCAATATAATGTAATGCCCTTCGGCTTAAGCAATGCTCCTGCAACATTCCAGCATTTTATTAATGAAATATTCCACGACCTTATGGACATCTGTGTTATAATTTACTTAGATGATATTCTAATATACTCCAAAACACCCTCTGATCACGAAAAGCATGTAAGATGGGTACTCACCCGTCTCAAGGAGCACAAATTATATGCTAAATTAGAAAAATGTGTATTCCATGTCTCTAAGATAACATTTTTAGGTTATATAATAACTCCTAACCATGTACAAATGGATCCTGACAAAGTGTCCGCCATTAAAGATTGGCCAGCTCCCACTACTGTAAAAGCGTTACAACGCTTTATCGGTTTCGCTAATTTTTATCGAAAGTTTATTAAAAACTTTTCTTCAATAGTAAGACCACTGACACAACTGACTAGTGTTAATCAAAAATTTAAATGGTCTCAAAAAGCTCAAGAAACCTTCGAAAAACTTAAAGAGTTATTTTCTACAGCACCAATCTTATCACTACCCAACTTTGATCTCCAATTCCAACTTGAAGCAGATGCCTCTAATACTGGCATAGGAGCAGTACTCTCCCAACAACAAGTTGAGAATGGGGAAATTCACCCCATTGCGTTTTATTCAAGAACCTTAACTAGTGCAGAAAGTAATTATAGTGTGGGGGACAAAGAATTGTTAGCAATAAAGAGTGCCCTTGAACAATGGAGACACCTCCTAGAAGGATCTAAACTTCCATTCATTATTTTTACTGACCATAAGAATCTTGAATATTTAAAAAAGAACAAGACTTTGACAGCCAGACAAGCGAGATGGTCTCTATTTTTAGACCGTTTTAACTTTATAATTACCTACAAACCAGGCAGTGAAAATACTAAGGCTGATGCTTTATCACGTATAAACGAAAGCTTAACCCATGAACCACCTAATTATACTATCCCTCCTGAAAAAATCATAGGCGTCCTGACACCTATAGAACAAGAGGTTCACAAGGCTTTAAAACAAGATTCAATACCCCACCAAACTTGTGTTAAAGACTCTCAATCTGGATTGTACTATCATAACAGTCAATTGTATATACCCAAGAGTATGAGATCTTCAATACTCACACACACCCATGATGATACAATGTCTGGTCATCCTGGAATTAAAAAGACCATTGAACTAACCCGACGTAATTTCTGGTGGCCTGGCATGAACAAATATATATATGACTATGTATCAGGATGTGAAAATTGTGCCCGAAATAAATTAGTTCATAAGAGACCAATTGGTCTACTTACACCTCTGCCTATCCCAGATAAACCATGGAGTACCATAGCCATGGATTTTATTGTTGAACTCCCACTCACTCAACAATATAATACTATCATGGTAATAATTGACCATTTAACCAGACTAGCTCATTTTATCCCACTTAAGGGATTACCCTCAGCTATGACTACGGCTAAGGTATTTATCGATCACATAGTCAGACTACATGGTTTACCCTCCAACATAATTACAGATAGGGGAACGCAATTTACCTCATCCTTCTGGAGATCTCTGTGTAAATTGCTAAAGACTGACCACTTTTATACCACTGCTTTCCATCCCCAGACTAATGGACTCACAGAGAGACTTAATCAGACCATAGAACAATTCTTACGATGTTACATATCACATCTCCAAGATGATTGGACAGTTTTTCTTCCCATGGCCGAATTCACATATAACAATTCCATAAGTACTTCAATCAAAACTTCTCCCTTTTTTGCAACATATGGTTACCACCCAAACACTATATCTCTTTCTAACAAATCTGTAAACTCTCCCACAGCTACTGAATTTACATCTAACCTCCACGAAAGGTTAATTGTCCTGAAAAGACATCTACATGAAGCCAAACAATATCAAAAATCATACTATGACTTAAAACATCGTAAGGGTCCTGATTATAAGGTTGGGGACTTAGTACTTCTCTCAACAAAAAATCTTAAACTCAAATTTCCTAGCAAGAAACTTGCGAATCAATTCTTGGGTCCGTTTCCAATAGAACATGTGATAAATTCCAATGTGGTTAGACTTAAACTGCCAAAAGACTACAAAATACATCCTTCTTTCCATATCTCATTGTTGAAACCATTCCCAACCAAAAACCATCCTTCTTCTATTCCGCCACCACCTGTTATGGTTGATCATCAAGAAGAATTCGAGGTTGAATCCATACTGGATTCTAGGATACACAGAAATAAACTGGAATATCTCATTAAATGGAAAGGTTACGGCCCTGAGGAAAACTCCTGGCTCATTCATTCCGAAGTCCATTCGCCCCGATTGATCAAGTTCTTCCATAAGAAATATCCACTTAAACCTCACGCAGAATCCCCAGGGGTGATTCCCTGAGGAGGGGGGCATGTGATATCCCTTTAAATCTGAACCTGCATTAGCACTTCCTTCCTATTTAAGGAAGTGCTTACCCCTCAATCAGGGCCTGAAAATTGAAGCTGTTTTTCACTTCTCCTTGCTCCTCTGTGGAGCTACTTCCACATTGTGCTATTGTTGCTTTAACCTTCAGGTCTTTTACTTCGCCTTCGATACCCGCTGGGTATCTACTGTTACCTTTATCCAGACCGGGATCGTCTTCCGGATTCATCCGCCTAACGGAACTTCTTTCACCACGCCGAAGTCGCGCTCACACCAAACAGACGCTGAACCTAAGAGCTGCAACTTACCTCTCAGCCTTTATCTCCAAAAGGCATTACCGCTCCCCACGCTTCTTACCACCGCTACTGTTAAGATAAGTACCGCTCTCCACGCTACAATTTATTCATTCATAAAGGTTAAACCTTAAACACCATTGTTTGTTATTGGAGATATCTATAACCTTTATTGTGATTTTCATCTGACTCAGTAGATTGCGGTTTGGGATTCAAGCTAGTATGTCTGGACTGTGTATATATTTTATTGCGTGAAAGTGTGAGTGCGTGAAGAAATTACCTTTACTTTATCAAGCAGTCTAATCCTTTGCTTTGCTTAATCTGCTTTAATCAGCATTTACTGTTGCATAATTTTGTAACACATATGACTTTCTCTGAACTTAAATCTCAGTTACTCATAATCTTTCCTGAATATTTATATATTCATACCTTAGTGAAGTTTCATATTATTCTATCAATTACAAAATTAATGACTCACCTTAAATAAGTAAGTTTAACAAATCATTTTCTCTTGCTTATTTTAAGAAAAGAGCAACAAAACCTTTATTTTTCATATTCTAATTTTCACACTATTAGATAACTTTTGGTTATCACAGAAGGTTCCCTCTTTCTTGGGAACCACAAATAGATTTGAATAGAATCCTTGCCCCTGTTCCTCCTTTGGAACTGGGTGGATCACTCCCATAACTAGGAGGTCTTGAACACAATGTAAGAATGCCTCTCTCTTTATCTGGTCTGCAGATAATTGTGAAAGGTGAAATCTTCCTTTTGGGGAAGAAGCTTTGAAGTCCAGAAGATATCCCTGGGACACAATTTCCAACACCCAGGGATCCTGGACATCCCTTGCCCAAGCCTGGGCGAAGAGAGAAAGTCTGCCCCCTACTAGATCCGTTACCGGATCGGGGGGCAATCTTTCATGCTGTCTTAGAGGCAGCAGCAGGCTTCTTGGCCTGTTTACCTTTTTCCCAAGCCTGGTTAGGTCTCCAGACCGGCTTGGACTGGGCAAAAGTTCCCTCTTGTTTTGTATTAGAGGAAGATGATGCTGCGCTCGTCTTAAAGTTTCGAAAGGCACGAAAATTAGTTTGTTTGGTCCTTAATTTGTTAGACCTATCCTGAGGAAGGGCATGACCTTTTCCTCCAGTAATATCAGAAATGATCACCTTCAGTCCAGGCCCGAATAGGGTCTGCCCCTTGAAGGGAATATTGAGAAGCTTAGACTTTGATGTAATGTCAGCTGACCAGGATTTAAGCCATAGCGCCCTACGCGCCTGAATAGCAAAACCTGAGTTCTTAGCCGTTAGTTTAGTTAAATGAACAACGGCGTCAGAAACAAATGAATTGGCTAGCTTAAGTGCTTTAAGCTTGTCAAGTATATCATCCAATGGAGTTTCTACCTGTAAGGCCTCTTCCAGAGACTCAAACCAGAAGGCCGCAGCAGCAGTAACCGGGGCAATGCATGCAAGAGGCTGGAGAATAAAACCTTGTTGAATAAACATTTTCTTAAGGTAACCCTCTAACTTTTTATCCATTGGATTTGGGAAACACAACTGTCCTCGGCGGGGATAGTTGTACGCTTAGCTAGGGTAGAAACTGCTCCCTCCACCTTAGGGACCGTTTGCCATAAGTACCGTGTAGCGGCATCTATTGGAAACCTTTTCTTAAAAATTGGAGGGGGAGAGAACGGTACACCTGGTCTATCCCATTCCTTAGTAATAATTTCTGAAAACCTTTTAGGTATTGGAAAAACATCAGTGTAAACAGGTACTGCATAGTATTTATCCAATCTACACAATTTCTCTGGCACTATAATGGTGTCACAGTCATCCAGAGTAGCTAAAACCTCCCTGAGCAACACTCGGAGGTGTTCAAGCTTAAATTTAATTGTTGACATATCAGAATCAGGTTGAAGGATCTTCCCTGAGTCAGAAAAATCACCCACAGAAAGAAGCTCTCCTGCCTCAGCTTCTGCATATTGTGAGGGGATATCAGACATAGCTACTAAAGCGTCAGAGTGCTCTGTATTTTTTCTAGCCCCAGAGCTGTCTCGCTTTCCTTGTAACCCTGGTAGTTTGGACAATACCGCTGTAAGGGTATGATCCATAACTGCCGCCATGTCTTGTAAAGTAAACGCCATGGGCGCGCTAGATGTACTTGGCGCCTCTTGAGCGGGAGACCCTTGAGCGGGAGTCAAAGGTTCTGACACGTGAGGCGAGTTAGTCGGCATAACTTCCCCCTTGTCAGTTTCCTCTGGTGATAAATTTTTTAAAGACAGAATATGATCTTTATAACTTAAAGTAAAATCAGTACATTTGGTACACATTCTAAGAGGGGGTTCCACAATGGCTTCTAAACATAATGAACAAGGAGTTTCCTCTATGTCAGACATGTTTAAACAGACTAGCAATGAGACCAGCAAGCTTGGAAAACACTTTGATAAATGTAAACAAGCAAAAAATAAAAACGGTACTGTGCCTTTAAGAGAAACAAATTTTGTCAGAAATTGAAAAACAGTGATAAAAAGCAATAAATCTTACGAAATTTTTACAGTGTGTATAATAGACTAACAGAGCATTGCACCCACTTGCAAATGGATGATTAACCCCTTAGTTTCAAAACCGGATAAAAAAAAACGATATAAATGTTTTTTAACAGTCACAACAAACTGCCACAGCTCTGCTGTGGCCCTACCTGCCCATATAATGACTTTGAAAGGCACAAAAACCCTTTAGAGAGGTCCTAAGTGTTCAGGGGACTCCTTCAGGGAAACTGGATGTCTCAAGCTGCAAAATCTAATGCGCATTTAGGCGCGAAAATAGGCCCCTCCCAACCTGTATTCACAGTAAGAGGGCCTAACAAAACTATCCCTAGGCAAAATCTAGCCAGCCATGTGGAAAAAACTGGGCCCCAATAAAGTTTTATCACCAATATGTATAAAAAAACGTTTAAACACTTCCAGCAAACGTTTTATGTTTCAGTAATGTGAGAAAGTAAGAAGAATATTACCTTTTACAGCAAGCATGATACTAGTCGTTATTAAATCACTGTAATCAGGCTTACCTTAAATAAATCCGGTATTAACAGCATTTTCTAGCATATTCATTTCTCTAGAAAAATTTAAACTGCACATACCTCATAGCAGGAGACCCTGCACGCCATTCCCCCAGCTGAAGTTACCTCTCTCTTCAGTTATGTGTGAGAACAGCAATGGATCTTAGTTACAACCTGCTAAGATCATCAAAGACCACAGGCAGACTCTTCTTCTACTTTCTGCCTGAGGCTAAAATAGTACAACTCCGGTACCATTTGAAAATAACAAACTTTTGATTGAAGATAAACTAAATAAAAACACCACATGTCTAGCTACTTCCTATCTTGTCGAGAGCTGCAAGAGAATGACTGGGAGTGGCAGTTAGAGGAGGAGCTATATAGACAGCTCTGCGGTGGGTGATCCTCTTGCAGCTTCCTGTTGGGAAGGAGAATATCCCACAAGTAATGGATGATCCGTGGACTGGATACACCTTACAAGAGAAATAAATATAAACTTAGCTGTGAAATAAAAATAAAACCTAACGCCTAGATTTAGAGTTTTGTCGGTAAGGACCCGCGTAGCTAACGCATGCTTTTTTCTGGTCGCACCTTTTAAATACCGCTGGTATTTAGAGTTCACAGAATGGCAGGGTTTTCAGTGCGTTAGGCTCCAAAAAGGGAGCGTAGAGCATAATTTAACGCCACTGCAACTCTAGATACCAGCGGTGCTTACGGACGCGGCCAGCTTCAAAAACGTGCTCGTGCACGATTCCCCCATAGGAAACAATGGGGCTGTTTGAGCTGAAAAAAAACCTAACACCTGCAAAAAAGCCGCGTTCAGCTCCTAACGCAGCCCCATTGTTTCCTATGGGGAAACACTTCCTACGTCTGCACCTAACACTCTAACATGTACCCCGAGTCTAAACACCCCTAACATTACACTTATTAACCACTAATCTGCTGCCCCCGCTATCGCTGACCCCTGCATATTATTTTTAACCCCTAATCTGCCGCTCCGTACACCCCCGCCACCTACATTATCCCTATGTACCCCTAATCTGCTGCCCTAACATAGCCGACCCCTATATTATATTTATTAACCCCTAATCTGCCCCCCACAACGTCGCCTCCACCTAACTACACTTATTAACCCCTAATCTGCCGACCGGACCTGAGCGCTACTATAATAAAGTTATTAACCCCTAATCCGCCTCACTCTCGCCTCAATAACCCTATAATAAATAGTATTAACCCCTAATCTGCCCTCCCTAACATTGCCGACACCTAACTTCAAGTATTAACCCCTAATCTGCCGATCGGAGCTCACTGCTACTCTAATAAATTTTTTAACCCCTAAAGCTAATTCTAACCCTAACCCTAACACCCCCCTAAATTAAATATAATTTTATTCTAACGAAATAAATTAACTCTTATTAAATAACTTATTCCTATTTAAAGCTAAATACTTACCTGTAAAATAAACCCTAATATAGCTACAATATAAATTATAATTACATTGTAGCTATTTTAGGATTAATATTTATTTTACAGGCAACTTTGTATTTATTTTTACCAGGTACAATAGCTATTAAATAGTTAAGAACTATTTAATAGTTACCTAGTTAAAATAATAACAAAATTACCTGTAAAATAAATCCTAACCTAAGTTACAATTAAACCTAACACTACACTATCAATAAATAAATTAAATACAATTCCTACAAATAAATACAATTAAATAAACTAACTAAAGTACAAAAAATAAAAAAGAACTAAGTTACAAAAAATAAAAAAATATTTACAAACATTAGAAAAAAATTACAACAATTTTAAACTAATTACACCTACTCTAAGCCCCCTAATAAAATAACAAAGACCCCTAAAATAAAAAAATGCCCTACCCTATTCTAAATTACAAAAGTTCAAAGCTCTTTTACCTTACCAGCCCTTAAAAGGGTCCTTTGCGGGGCATGCCCCAAAAAATTCAGCTCTTTTGCCTGTAAAAAAACCCACATACAATACCCCCCCCAACATTACAACCCACCACCCACATACCCCTAATCTAACCCAAACCCCCCTTAAATAAACCTAACACTAAGCCCCTGAAGATCTTCCTACCTTATCTTCACCACGCCGGGTTCACCGATCGATCCAGAAGAGCTCCTCCGATGTCTTGATCCAAGCCCAAGCGGGGGGCTGAAGATGTCCATGATCCGGCTGAAGTCTTCATCCAAGCGGGAGCTGAAGAGGTCCATGATCCGGATGAAGTCTTCATCCAAGCGGGAGCTGAAGAGGTCCATGATCCGGCTGAAGTCTTCTATCAAGCGGCATCTTCAATCTTCTTTCTTCCGGATCCATGTTCATCCCGCCGACGCGGAACATCCATCTTCACCGACGACTTCCCGACGAATGACGGTTCCTTTAAGGGACGTCATCCAAGATGGCGTCCCTCGAATTCCGATTGGCTGATAGAATCCTATCAGCCAATCGGAATTCGAGAGGACGCCATCTTGGATGACGTCCCTTAAAGGAACCGTCATTCTTCAGTTGGACGTCGTCGGAAGAAGATTGATCCGCGCTGGAGGTCTTTACGATGGAGCCGTTCGTCAACGGATGAAGATAGAAGATGCCGCTTGGATCAAGATGGTTGCCGGTCTGGATCGCCTCTTCTTCCCGGATATGATGAAGACTTTGGAGCCTCTTCTGGACCTCTTCAGCCGCAGGATTATGGATCGCCAGCCCCCGTTTGGGTTGAATGAAGATTTTGGAGCCAGGACCGATCGGTGAGACCCGGTGAGGTGAAGATAAGGTAGGAAGATCTTCAGGGGCTTAGTGTTAGGTTTATTTAAGGGGGGTTTGGGTTAGATTAGGGGTATGTGGGTGGTGGGTTGTAATGTTGGGGGGGGGTATTGTATTTTTTTTTTACAGGCAAAAGAGCTGAATTTTTTGGGGAATGCCCTGCAAATGGCCCTTTTCAGGGCTGGTAAGGTAAAAGAGCTTTGAACTTTTGTAATCTAGAATAGGGTAGGGCATTTTTTTATTTTGGGGGTCTTTGTTATTTTATTAGGGGGCTTAGAGTAGGTGTAATTAGTTTAAAATTGTTGTAATTTTTTTCTAATGTTTGTAAATATTTTTTTATTTTTTGTAACTTAGTTCTTTTTTATTTTTTGTACTTTAGTTAGTTTATTTAATTCTATTTATTTGTAGGAATTGTATTTATTTTATTTATTGATAGTGTAGTGTTAGGTTTAATTGTAGATAATTGTAGGTATTTTATTTAATTAATTTATTGATAGTGTAGTGTTAGGTTTAATTGTAACTTAGGCTAGGATTTATTTTACAGGTAATTTTGTAATTATTTTAACTAGGTAACTATTAAATAGTTATTAACTATTTAATAGCTATTGTACCTTGTTAAAATAATTACAAAGTTGCCTGTAAAATAAATATTAATCCTAAAATAGCTACAATATAATTATTCGTTATATTGTAGCTATATTAGGGTTTATTTTACAGGTAAGTATTTAGCTTTAAATAGGAATAATTTATTTAATAAGAGTTCATTTTTTTCGTTAGATTTAAATTATATTTAACTTAGGGGGGTGTTAGTGTTAGGGTTAGACTTAGCTTTAGGGGTTAATCCATTTATTACAGTAGCGGCGAGATTCGGTCGGCAGATTAGGGGTTAATAATTGAAGTTAGGTGTCGGTGATGTTAGGGAGGGCAGATTAGGGGTTAATACTATTTATTATAGGGTTATTGAGGCGGGAGTGAGGCAGATTAGGGGTTAATAACTTTATTATAGTAGCGGTGCGGTCCGCTCGGCAGATTAGGGGTTAATAGGTGTAGGCAGGTGGAGGCGACGTTGAGGGGGGCAGATTAGGGGTTAATAAATATAATATAGGGGTCGACGGTGTTAGGGGCAGCAGATTAGGGGTACATAAGGATAACGTAGGTAGCGGCGCTTTGCGGTCGGCAGATTAGGGGTTAATTATTGTAGGTAGCTGGCGGCGACGTTTTGGGGGGCAGGTTAGGGGTTAATAAATATAATATAGGGGTCGGCGGTGTTAGGGGCAGCAGATTAGGGGTACATAAGGATAACGTAGGTAGCGGCGCTTTGCGGTCGGCAGATTAGGGGTTAATTATTGTAGGTAGCTGGCGGCGACGTTGTGGGGGGCAGGTTAGGGGTTAATAAATATAATATAGGGGTCGGCGGTGTTAGGGGCAGCAGATTAGGGGTACATAAGTATAACGTAGGTGGCGTTCGGCAGATTAGGGGTTAAAAAATGTAATAGAGTGGCGGCGATGTGGGGGGACCTCGGTTTAGGGGTGTATAGGTAGTTTATGGGTGTTAGTGTACTTTAGAGCACAGTAGTTAAGAGCTTTATAAACCGGCGTTAGCCCATAAAGCTCTTAACTACTGACTTTTTTCTGCGGCTGGAGTTTTGTCGTTAGATTTCTAACGCTCACTCCAGACACGACTCTAAATACCGGAGTTAGGAAGATCCCATTGAAAAGATAGGATACGCAATTGACGTAAGGGGATCTGCGGTATGGAAAAGTCGCGGCTGGAAAGTGAGCGTTAGACCCTTTCCTGACTGACTCCAAATACCGGCGGTAGCTTAAAACCAGCGTTAGGAGCCTCTAACGCTGGTTTTCACGGCTACCGCCAAACTCTAAATCTAGGCCTAAGATAGCTATAATGTAACTATTAGTTATATTGTAGCTATCTTAGGGTTTATTTTATAGGTAAGTATTTAGTTTTAAATAGGAATTATTTAGTTTTAAATAGGAATTATTTAGTTATTAATAGTAGGTTTTATTTAGATTTATTTTAATTACATTAAAGTTAGTGGGTGTTAGGGTTAGGGGTTAATAACTTTAGTATAGTGGTGGCGACGTTGGGGGCGGCAGATTAGGGGTTAATAAATGTAGGTGGATGGCGGCGACATTGGGGGTGGCAGATTAGGGGTTAATAAGTGTAATGTAGGTGACGGCGACATTGGGGGCGGCAGATTAGGGGTTAATAAGTGTAGCTAGGTGGCGGCGATGTTGGGGGCGGCAGATTAGGGGTTAATAAGTGTAACGTAGGTGGCGGCGATGTCGGGCGGCAGAATAGGGGTGTTTAGACTCGGGGATTATGTTAGGGTGTTAGGCGTAAACATAAATTTAGTTCCCCCATAGGAATCAATGGGGCTGCATTACGGAGCTTTACGCTGCTTTTTTGCAGGTGTTAGGCTTTTTTTCAGCCGGCTCTCCCCATTGATGTCTATGGGGAAATTGTGCAGGAGCACATAAAACCAGGTATTGAAGTGCGATATGGAGCTCAATTTTGCTTTACGTTCACATATTGCCTGCTAACGCCGGGTTTTTGTAAACCTGTAATACCAGCGCTGTATGGAGGTGAGCGGTGACAATAACTTGCAAGTTAGTACCGAGCAGCTCTTGTAATCTAGCCGAATGGTATTTGTTTTTAAAGGAATATATATATATATATATATATATATATATACTGTATATTATTGTTTATAGACCAAACCCATGCCACAATAAAAAACATGTTTTACAATAAACAAACTTTGGAAAAATGTATAATGTATAATGACCAATTTTACAGTATAACTGATAGTGATTAATGTTCGGTTTTAAGATGCCTTTTTTTACTATGCACAATGGACTCATTTAAAATTGTCTTACTACTGGTGGTCAATTGGTGGAACTTTAGTTTGGCAATTGAAGCAAAATAAATTGATATTATATAAATATTAGGCTGGTGAAAGTTATTATACAAATATATTTATAAAAATAGGCAAAAGTATGCTGTAATATGGATACAAATATTTCTTAAAATCAAAATGTGTTTGCACACCTCTGGCTTTCAACTCACTGTTTGAGAAACACTGGCCTAATGTATTTTGACTAAATAAAGAGGAGTATAGTGTGAAAATAAGTGTAGAAAGTCCTCAATGGATAGCAACACTGATTTAGTTTCACTGGTAATCTAGGGGTTAAAGTTTATACCATAACTGCACATGTTCACTGTATTTGTTCCCATTTATTTTCTTTTTGTTGTTCCCTCACACAATTGGAAAGCTCTGTATCAATAAGACATTGTCTGTAATGTTTTGTGCTTGTGTGTGATTGTGTAATTTAAGATATGATTGTGCACCTGCTAAATATCATGTGAACCAGATTAGAATTCTACTTAGATTTCATTGCCCCATTACAATGAAGAGGAGAAAGCTAAATTTAACTCCTTGAGGGCCATACGTCTGTGAAAGAAATAAAACTGGAAACCCAAATTAAATATACCTGTATGTTCTGTGGATGTATCCACCTTATTAGGTCCCAATCAACTAAAATACAACAAAACAAATTGTATTTATGGTATTTATAGTAGTAGCTGGAAAGATACAAGAAAATAAGAGAACAAATAGCCATGCAAAGAGAGGTAAGGGTGCCAGACAAAGGGAGGATGGACTCTATAGCAGTCCCGTTCATCTCCCCATATGGTTCAACAATACATCATGCCTGCTAATTTCCTAACTATGTACTCCTCTCTAACTCCTGGTCTCACTGTGTTTTACATTGCCCAACTCATCCACACACTACCCACCCAAACTGAAATACCTAGATTGACTGACTGTCCTGTTTAGTTTATACACTATACAAATAAATAGATAGATAGATATACTAAGGGCTAGATTTACCAAAGCTGAGGCATACAGGGGCACGTATACGCGCCCCTGTACGCCTCAGCTCGCCTGTGGCGGGGCGAAATTACCCGCAGGTAATCAACATTCCATACGAGCGGAATTTTGCGCTTGCGTGCAATCCCGCCCCCTGTCCGCGCACAGCCAATCACGTGCGGGCAGGAGCTGTCAATCTCCTCGGTCGGACTCGACCGCAGAGATTGAATTTTGCCACCTTAGAGGTGGCGAAAAGGTTAAGGGAGCGGCGGTCTGGTGACCGCTGCTTGATAAATTACGGCGAGCAAGTTCTTGTGAGAACTTGCAGCCGTAGGGCTTTAGTAAATCGAGCCCTAAAGCTTTTCTTGTTTAACATCTGACTGTTGTTTTTTGAGCTGGGAAAGGATTAACATAGTATTTCAATTTTATAGAGTTATATCTAGCAAAATGGTAACAATGAAAAGGAGTAAACAACTTGGCTCACAGCATTATGCAATAGGTGGGAATAACTATTTCTTACTTATAATTATTCATTGCGTAAGAAGGAATTTGTATGTAGTGCCAAGTAGGTTTCTAACTCATGATCTTGTAAAATGTTAGTGACATATAGCAGTGTAACAAACACATTATGTCTTATGCAACAATTTAACAATCTATGTTGATTTAACAGAGATCAGAGTAGACTGATAAAACAGCTGACCCAAAAGAGAGTGTGGGTCAATGAAATGAAATCTTCTACCAGCTTAAAGAGACAGTCTAAAGAAAAATACAGGGCTAGATTACAAGTGGTGTGCTAATGTTAGCATGGTCGTGATATTGCAATATTGCAACCACGCTAACTTGCATACTTATTACAAGTTGAAAGTAAACACATGCTGCCAAACACAAATTTGCACTTGTTGGGTTAGCATGATTGAAGACCTTGCGTAAAGGGTTAGGGGTAAAATGAAAGTTGTACTTAATATAACATATATACAGTATCTAATAAACATTATATTAATTTAAAGATTTTATAAGGATTAAAAGGTATATGGTATATCAAAAGGTGTTTGAGTGGAAAGGGATATATTGTGTATGTGCTTATATATATATATATATATATATATATATATATATGTGTGTGTGTGTGTGTCTATATGTGTATACATGTGTATTTATGTTTTATATATGTACAGTATAAACATACATATATACACATGTAAACACATATGTGCAGATGTATACACATAAAGACATATACATTTATACTATATAAATATATACTATTGAGCCCTTTCCTTTTTACACTTTTAAACAAGAACAATCATTTTTAATCAATTTTAACATTTAATAATGTGTTTTACTGTGTATTTACATAAATACTTTACATTCCAGTGTTTTTCATATAAGGGAAAATGTTCTTTGTATTTTTAAATAGATATTCCTATATCTGTATACATCTATACCTGTATATATTCATATTTAAAAATATCTATTTAAAAACAAAAATAAAATTTTCTTCTATGTGAAGAACATTGCAATGTAAAATATTCATAACTCACATAGGCCCCTAGTTATCAAGCCGTCAACCTCAAATACGCTGGAATTCCACAGCGTATTTGTGGCGAGGCTGATTCGCCTTAGTTATCAAGCCCTAGACACCGGCAAAAGTAGAATTTTGTGACGTAAGCTTCGATCCGCCGGACTCAGTCCGACACAGATCGATTCTTACATCACTACAGATGTTCCGAACACAAGTTCGGCACAATCTGACTACTTTTGCTAGTTATCAAAAAACTAGCAAGTACGCTCGGCACTTTTCCTGCCCAGCGTACCTGGTTTTCAAACCGCCGCCCTGGAGGCGGCGGATCCCATAGGAATCAATGGGAGTCTGACCATAGCGAAAGTTCATGTTCGCTGCTGCCAGACATCCCATTGATTCCTAAGGGAGCTGTCTACACCTAACACCCTAACATGTACCCCTAGTCTAAACACCCCTAATCTGTCCCCCCTACACCGCCGCAACTAAATAAAGTGTTTACCCCCTAAACCACCATTCCCGGAGCCCACCGCAAGCTATAATAAATATGTTAACCCCTAAACCGCCGCTCCCAGTCCCCGCCACACTATAATATATGTATTAACCCCTAAACCGCCGCTCCCGGACCCCGCCACCACCTACATTATACCTATTAACCCCTATCCTGCCCCGCCTACACCGCCACCACCTATAATAAATTTATTAACCCCAATCCTGCCCCCCCTACACCGTCGCCACCTATAATAAAGTTATTAACCCGAATCCTGCCCCCCCTACACCGTCGCCACCTATAATAAAGTTATTAACCCCTATCCTGCCCCCCCTACACCGCCGCCACTGTAATAAAATTATTAACCCCTAAACCTAAGTCTAACACTAACCTTAAAACCCCCCTAACTTAAATATTAATTAAATAAATCTAAATAATATTTCTCTTATTAACTAAATTAATCCTATTTAAAACTAAATACTTACCTTTAAAATAAACCCTAATATAGCTACAATATAAATAATAATTATATTGTAGCTATCTTAGGATTTATTTTTATTTTACAGGCAAATTTCAATTTATTTTAACTAGGTACAATAGCTATTAAATAGTTATTAACTATTTAATAGCTACCTAGTTAAAATAAAGAGAAATTTACCTGTAAAATAAATATAAATCCTAAAATAGCTACATTGTAATTATTAATTACATTGTAGCTATCTTAGGGTTTATTTTACAGGTAAGTATTTAGTTTTAAATAAGATTAATTTATTAAAGTATAGTGTAGTGTTAGGTGTAATTGTAACTTAGGTTAGTTTTTATTTTACAGGTAAATTTCTCTTTATTTTAACTAGGTAGCTATTAAATAGTTAATAACTATTTAATAGCTATTGTACCTAGTTAAAATAAATTGAAATTTGCCTGTAAAATAAAAATAAATCCTAAGATAGCTACAATATAATTATTATTTATATTGTAGCTATATTAGGGTTTATTTTAAAGGTAAGTATTTAGTTTTAAATAGGATTAATTTAGTTAATAAGAGAAATATTAATGATTTATTTAATTAATATTTAAGTTAGGGGGTGTTAAGGTTAGTGTTAGACTTAGGTTTAGGGGTTAATAATTTTATTACAGTGGCGGCGGTGTAGGGGGGGCAGGATAGGGGTTAATAAGTTTAATATAGGTTGCGGCGGGGTCCGGGAGCGGCAGTTTAGGGGTTAAACTATTTATTTAGTTGCGGCGAGGTCCGGGATCCGCAGGATAGGGGTTAATACATTTATTATAGGTGGCGGCGGTATAGGGGGCAGGATTGGGGTTAATAGGTATAATGTAGGTTGCAGCGGTGTCCGGGAGCGGCGTTTTAGGGGTTAATACATTTATAAGAGTTGTGGCGGGGTCTAGGAGCGGCGGTTTAGGGGTTAATAACTTTATTTAGTTGCGGGGGGCTCCGGGGGCGCCGGTATAGGGGGTAGAACAGTGTAGTTAGTGTGGGTGCTTAGTGACAGCTTGTCAATAAAGCTGTCAAAAAGCCGAAGAGCAGCGAGATCGGATGAGTGATAACTCTCACAGTCCGCTGCTCATCGCCCCGTACTTGGTGCACGGCTTTTTGGCAGATTTTTTGATAACTTAGGCGAAAATTTTCAGGTCCGCGGTGGCGATGGTAGGCGAGCTTAGGCAGGTGTATTGGGGTGGCGAAGGCAGGTAAAGTAGACACGTTGATAACTAGAGGCCATAGCGTTAAGCGCACATGGTCAAATGTGATTGGTTTAGAGTGCTAGCGACAAGTGTTAGGCTTTTTTAATAACACGCTTCATTGAAGTCTATGGGGAGAAGATAGCATTGTCACAATATCAGAAGTCCTAAAGTTACCATGCGTCAGGTTTTGTTCATGCATAATTTATTTTCAACTTGTAATACACAATAACCCTCACACATTAGTTATTTTCCCCCCTTTTTCCAATTCTGAGAAGTGATAGTGCACATTGCAGGCTTCACAAGCCTTACCCTGCATCATATGTGTCCTTTATTGGCTTCAATAGAGATGATAAGTTTACAAACTGCAAAACAGAGGAGAGTTTGCTATTACAGTATATTGACATTATATTGATATACTCCAGTAACAAGTTTGGATTGGCTCCTTCAAATAAAGCAAATGGTGGATTGCATTTAGCTGGAAAAAAAAATTGCATCAAACAATGTAATAATTTTTAGACTCACCCAGTATGTTCATTTATTGAAAAACTGTAGAAAAATCTTATTACAAGGTATTTACTGTCCCTTTAAGTAGTTTTTGGAAAGGCAATAAGGAATTACCCTGTTGATGATCTACTGGATTCACCTGCACAGGAGACAGGGCTAGGTCATACAGATATCAGTCTGTAGCTAGGTCATGAAGCACAAGGAATAAACAGAACAATAATCCAAAAAGCAGTTTGAAGGGTCAGCAGCCCGGTAACCAGTACAGAACAGCTAACTAAACAATGGGCAGTCAAAAAGACAAAGCCCAGGAGAAAGGTCAAGGTGATAACAGTATAGAAGTGACAGAAGCATGAATATCATTACAAATAGCACCAACAGAGGCATTTTAAAAATGTGTGTGTCACATTTGGGCTTTTCAAACACTGGCTTAGATATCACCAACTATCACTTTTTATACACTTATGTGGGAAAATTAAATGTGCACAGGCTGTTGTACTTATTTGAATCATTATGCTGCTCTATAGTGCAAATAATAGGAACACTATAATCAGCTGCTTACAGATGCCTAACACTGTTCAGTAAACTAGCATTCTATGCTAATCACTGGCAGAAGAACTGGGCATAAATATATCAAGGGCAGAATAGAATCATATTAAAAAAACACAGATAAATCCTCCTCAATAAGTATATTGGAGACCAACACTAAACAAACAACTAGATGGTACCTTTCTATGCATAGGCTGTCTAAAATATACACAAAATCCAGTAACCTCTGCTGGAGAAACTCTGGCACTATAGGGACCCTTGAACATTTTTATGGAAGTATATACAACATTTTCTTGCACATTACCCTTAGATTCTTTAATCTTTCTAGTTAATAAGTCAATCCACATTAAATAGAAACTAAAATCTAGACTTTATCAAATATTTTAAATAGTGCAAAGCAGCTGATACTTAGAAACTGGAAGAAGCCCATGTATAACCACACTCACAAAATGAATAGGGCAGATAGCCATTACATTATCACCTGAACGATACCACTATTTGTAACCAGAGAGAGGACTACAACTCAATAGTGTTCTTATGGGAGGAATACATCAATAAAAAAAAGTTAATAGAAAATAATTAGTTACTGTGAAACCATTGTGAGGAGTTTGTAGCATATCCATTTGGACTATTATACAAATGATATGAAAACACCCAATTATGGAACGTGCCTTGATTGTATTAAGATAATAAACTGTAATTAAACAGTGACTTAATGATTATCTGTTTTCAATAATTATATATATTTATTTGTCTTTTGACTTACCATATTCTGTATTCTTTTATCCATTGCCTGGAACTCAGTAGATGATGAGACATTGTACTGGGACAGGTAAGATTCGTTCAGCAGCTGAAACGAACCCACAAACATCTGACATGTTCCACTCTGTGCTTCTAGATCATATTGCTGTATTGCAGAGTTCATGCTGCTCATTGCAATGTCAGAGGCCACTAACTGCTCCGTAAGATTATTAGCACTTGCAAAACCATTCAATATGAATGGGAATTCTAGGAAAGAAATAATATGACATCTTACTGTATATTGTTGAACAATGAAGAAAGATGGATGAATATTTGAATCTGTTCATTTATACTTCTACAAAAAGCCCTTTATAGTTAATGGAGGTTCTCCTGAGTTTTTAGGCCACACAACCAAAGCTCACAGTCATTGTCACATTTTGGGGACACTGCTCACTCTTCCTCACACAGCTCCCCAGTGCATTAAAAAAGTCCATGCTTCCAAGGACCGCCTAGCCATGCCCCTGGTCCACAGACTCCTTGGCTCGTTCTGCCTCCTCTCTCAGATATGCCCTAACTCCTCCCCAAAACTGAGATAACTCTGCCCCAGTTTGTTGTGACTCCACCCTCCCTAATTAGGTCACTCCAAACCAGATAACCTCCATTAAATGTTATAGTAAGTCATTTCTAGTTTATGGGGGGGGGGGGTTCCATGGGCTTTAAAAATCTGTGTTCCTTTAACTTTATATTACTGTTTTTTAACATCATCTTGAACAACTAAATATGGGAAGTAATTTATTTTTTTACCAAGGCCTAATTATCTTTTGGAAAATTAAGCTAAGCTTTACGCTGCATACTTCTCATATAAAATATTTTAATATAATATTCTAAAGAGAACAGGAAGGAAAGTAACATAGGAAAGATGATCTAGGAACACAATTTTTTCAAATGTTTTAATTTAAGAGTATAGGGCTAGATTACAAGTGGCGTGCTAACATTAGCGCGTGCGATTTTGAAATAAATAATATGAATAATATAATATGAAACTAGCGCTCATATTACAAGTTGAAAGTAAATGCGAACTCACGAATGCAATCTCATTTTACACTTGTCATATTAGCACGACTGTAGACTTCACATAAAGGATAAGGTGTTTAAAAAAGTTCCACCAAACACAACATAAATACATTAAATATATAGTTACACTCATATATATAATATTTAATAAAAAAATATTTGCATAAATATCTTTTTTTTTTTAATAAGGGTTCAAAGTTACATGGTATATGACAATGTGTTTGAATGGAAAGGCATATATATATATATATATATATATATATATATATTTACACATATTCATATACAGAGCGTTTTTGCGGGGTACTCACTGGTACTGAGTACTACCACCTCTGTCATAACAGGTAATTTATGTAATCATCATATAAATTCTCTAGTTTAAACAAGAGGGGGCTGCAAAATATATCAAGCATTGTAAAGAACTTTGTCCCTTTGCTTTTCTCAAAGTTGCTGAGCACAATATATCAATCAATAATCAATGAGTACTGGGCTGGCACCTTAATGCACGCATGCTCATAACGAATACTGAGTAGCAAATTTTGATGGACTCTTATTAAACACTACACCAGTAAAGTGCACATTAATTTATACATACACTCTCTTCACTTGACTCCACATATAAAATGTATAAATGTATAAACATCATCAGGTTCCTATGTTGCTAACGTCATTGTAAGTATTATGTATTGTGCATATTACTAGGTGCATACTCTGTCAGTGTGTTTATTAAAAAAATCACGTAAAAATTTGCTTCCCAGCAGTTCTTATGGGGTTATCCCCAGTGTATGTATCAATTAATGTGCACTTTACTGGGTGCATGCGCTATCACAGTGTTTAATAAGACCCTGACAAAATTTGCTACCCAGCAATCAATGAAATGTTGAAGTATGCAAGTAGCTCCCTCAAAAATCTTCCTTGTTATGAGCATGTACGGCGCGCATATCAGTCAATCAAATGTTGAGGAATATGGGTATCGACATTAAAAAAAAGCTACCGCACATGGGCACAAATACGCAATATCATTCCACACATAGTTGTGATCTAAGTGCGCGTGTGCATTGCATCTAGTTGGCAGAACACCAGCACATTTTTTAATCACAAAAAGAAGCGTTATGTATATATATATATACAGTATCTCACATTTTTGTAAATATTTTATTATATTTTTTCATATGACAACACTGAAAAAAGACACATTGCTACAATGAAATGTAGTGAGTGTACAGCCTGTATAACAGTGTAAATTTGCTGTCCCCTCAAAATAACTCAACACACAGCCATTAATGTGTAAACCATTGGCAACAGAAGTGAGTACACCCCTAGGTAGAAATGTCCGAATTGGACCCAATTAGCCATTTTCCCTCCCCGGTGTCAAATGACTCGTTAGTGTTACAAGGTCTCAGGTGGGAATGGGGAGCAGGTGTGTTAAATTTGGTGTTATCGCTCTCACACTCTCTCATACTGGTCACTGGAAGTTCAACATGGCACCTCATGGCAAAGAACTCTCTGAGGATCTTAAAAAAAGAATTGTTGCTCTACATAAAGATGACCTAGGCTATAAGAAGATTGCCAAAACCCTGAAACAGAGCTGTAGCACGCTGGGCAAGACCATAAAGCGGTTTCACAGGACAGGTGCCACTCAGAACAGGCCTCGCCATGGTCGACCAAAGAAGTTGAGTGCACATGCTCGGCGTCATATCTAGAGGTTGTCTTTGGGAAATAGACATATGAGTGCTGCCAGCATTGCTGCAGAGGTTGAAGGGTGGGGGGCAGTCTGTCAGTGCTCAGACCATACGCTGCATACTGCATCAAATTGGTCTGCATGGCTGTCGTCCCCGAAGGAAGCCTCTTCTAAAGATGATGCACAAGAAAGCCCGCAAACAGTTTGCTGAAGTCAAGCAGACTAAGGACATGGATTACTGGAACTATGTCCTGTGGTCAGATGAGACCAAGATAAACTTATTTGGTTTAGATGGTGTCAAACGTGTGTGGCGGCAACCAGGTGAGGAATACAAAGACAAGTGTGTCTTACCTACAGTCAAGCATGGTGGTGGGAGTGTCATGGTCTGGGCCTGCATGAGTGCTGCCGGCGCCGGGGAGCTACAGTTCATTGAGGGAACCAGGAATGCCAACATGTACTGTGATATACTGAAGCAGAGCATGATCCCCTCCCTTCGGAGACTGGGCCCCAGGGCAGCATTTCAACATGATAAAGACCCCAAACACACCTACAAGACGACCACTGCCTTGCTAAAGAAGCTGAGGTAAAGGTGATGGACTGGCCAAGCATGTCTCCAGACCTAAACCCTATTGAGCATCTGTGGGGTATCCTCAAATGGAAGGTGGGGAAGCGCAAGGTCTCTAACATCCACCAGCTCCGTGATGTTGTCATGGAGGAGTGGAAGAGGACTCCAGTGGCAACCTGTGAAGCTCTGGTGAACTCCATGCCCAAGAAGGTTAAGGCAGTGCTGGAAAATAATGGTGGCCACACAAAATATTGACACTGTGGGCCCAATATGGACATTTCCACTTAGGGGTGTACTCACTTTTGTTGCCAACAGTTTAGACATTAATGGCTGTGTGTTGAGTTATTTTGAGGTGACAGCAAATTTACACTGTTATACAGGTTGTACACTCACTACTTTACATTGTAGCAAAGTGTCATTTCTTTAGTGTTGTCACATGAAAAGATATAATAAAATATTTACAAAAATGTGAGGGGTGTACTCACTTTTGTGAGATACTGTATGTTTATACATGTGTATATGTGTTTTTTTATATGTGTGTGTATATATAAATATATATATATACACATATATGCATGACTAAATATGTGTTTATATATATATATATATATATATATGGATTTATATGTAATATATGTATATACATACATATATACACAATATAAACACATATATTCATATGTATATATCAATAGGTGTTATTTATTGCTCCATTGAAGTCTATGGGGAGAATCCAAAGTCCATCGGTTAGTGCGTATCAGATTTCAAGCGCAATAATATTTTACTTTCAACTTGTAATACGCGCACAGAATCTGTTGGCGCTCTACAAATAACCGATAATAATATCCTGCACGTGTAAAAAGTTTACTTTCAGCAGTATTAGCTTTTGAATGAACAAGCTAATTATCGCTCCACTTGTAATCTAGCCCACAGTCATTTTGGGAACAAATTTCATGAATAAAATGTTTGCTGGGATTGATTTGGAAATCTGCCTATTGATTAAACATGCACCATAATATACCACAGCGAGCAACATATCTTAGTTACAAAAAAAAAACATTTAACATCATTATACAAAGCAAAAGAGAAATGCATTAAGAGATTTTGATTAAAAAAAAGGTCCTACGTCAATTAATAGATATTTGGCCACACCATCAGTACATCATAACCAACAAGCCAAAAATAAATAATGCATAATCTAATGCATAATCACTTGGCAGATAATTCAGTCAGGGCATGACTGCACTCATTAAACTGAAATTTGGAAACGTGTTCAGCTATTTACGTAAGCGCACAATGTACACTAGCACTCATATGTCTGTAAAACTATTTCAGTTATATGTTGTATTGATTGAGAAAATAAAAAATACTGGATTTAAATCCTCACAGCCTCAGGAGAAAACCCTTTTCATAAGTGAAATAAAACACAAGCTGATAAGAGGACAATTATAATCTGGAATCACTGATTTTCTCATTTCATATGGCATGTTTTTTATTGTATTTTCCTTATGTTAGTGTTGATTATTTTCAATTAACAGTTACTATTGATTCAGCGCAATTAAGGAAGAGAGACATTTAAAAAATAATTAATTTTATTTTGTAGCTACATTTAGGGATAGATTTATTATGGGTCGAGCGTACCTGATTCACTGTAGAGAAATGTGTCCGCTCGACCTTGCTAAATGCACAAGCCTTTCACCATGCCGCCCCCTGCACATTCGCGGCCAATCGGCCACTAGCCGGGGGTGTCAATTATCCCGATCGAAGTAGCGGTCTCGCGCAGAGAAAGCAGCAATCTGCTGCTTAGTAAATTTATCCCTAAGACTCAAACTATAATGACCTCAATAAATATATTTGTTTAAGGCAAAATTATATCATGCTTACCAACTGTCATATGTAGGTAAATGGCACAGGCCTGACAACTTTGAAAAATATTTCATACTGTGCACTGATTTGCATATTTGATGATGTCATAGGAAATTACATTGCCGAAATGGCATCACAGGAAAGAAGTATCAAAACAATAGGCAGTTAAAACCATTACATAACTAATATGTATATTTTTATTAATTCTAAAACAAAATATATTCATGTCAAGGGATATATACAATGTAGCTAGCGCTAATTTTGGAGAAAAAAAAGTGGTTTTGGAAATAGCAAAGTGCTACTTGTATTTATTGCCCTATAACTTGCAAAAAAAGCAAAGAACATTAAACATTGGATATTTCTAAACTCAGGACAAAATTTAGAAACTATTTAGCATGGGTGTTTTTTGGTGGTTGTAGATGTGTAACAGATTTTGGGGGTCAAAGTTAAAAAAGTGCGTTTTTTCCTTTTTTTCCTCATATTTTATAAAAAAAATTTATAGTAAATTATAAGATATGATGAAAATAATGGTATATTTAGAAAGTCCATTTAATGGCGAGAAAAACGGTATATAATATGTGTGGGTACAGTAAATGAGTAAGAGGAAAATTACAGCTAAACACAAACACCGCAGAAATGTAAAAATAGCCCTGGTCCTTAACCCCTTAATGACCACAGCACTTTTCCATTTTCTGTCCGTTTGGGACCAAGGCTATTTTTACATTTCTGCGGTGTTTGTGTTTAGCTGTAATCTTCCTCTTACTCATTTACTGTATCCACACATATTATATACTGTTTTTCTCGCCATTAAATGGACTTTCTAAAGATACCATTATTTTCATCATATCTTATAATTTACTATAAAAAAAATTATAAAATATGAGGAAAAAATTGAAAAAAACACACTTTTTCTAACTATGACCCCCAAAATCTGTTACACATCTACAACCACCAAAAAACACCCATGCTAAATAGTTTCTAAATTTTGTCCTGAGTTTAGAAATACCCAATGTTTACATGTTCTTTGCTTTTTTTGTAAGTTATAGGGCCATAAATACAAGTAGCACTTTGCTATTTCCAAACCATTATTTTTCAAAATTAGCGCTAGTTACATTAGAACACTAATATCTTTCAGGAATCTCTGAATATCCATTGACATGGATATATTTTTTTTTAGTAGACATCCCAAAGTATTCATCTAGGCCCATTTTGGTATATTTCATGCCACCATTTCACCGCCAAATGCGATTAAATACAAAAAATCGTTCACTTTTTTACTAATTTTTTCACAAACTTTTGGTTTCTCACTTCTAATTTAGTAATTAGAAGGCTGCTAAATGCCACTGCGCACTACACGTGTATTATGCATAGCAGTGAAGGGGTTAATTATGGAGCATGTAGGGAGCTTTTAGGGATAATTTTAGCTTTAGTGTAGTATAGTAGACAACCCCAAGTATTGATCTAGGCCAATTTTGGTATATTTCATGCCACCATTTCACCGCCAAATGCGATCAAATTAAAAAAAAAGTTAAATTTTTCACAATTTTAGGTTTCTCACTGAAATCATTTACAAACAGCTTGTGCAATTATGGCACAAATGGTTGTAAATGCTTCTCTGGGATCCCCTTTGTTCAGAAATAGCAGACATATATGGCTTTGGCGTTGCTTTTTGGTAATTAGAAGGCCGCCAAATGCCGCTGCATTTCACACGTGTATTATGGCTAGCAGTGAAGGGGTTAATTATGTAGCTTGTAGGGTTAATTTTAGCTTTATTGTAGAGCTCAGCCTCCCACCTGAAACATGAGACCCCCTGATCCCTCCCAAACAGCTCTCTTCCCTCCCCCACCCCACAATTGTCCCGCCATCCTAAGTACTGGCAGAAACTCAGTACTAAATAAAAAGCTATATTTGGGCTTTTTTTGTGTGTTTTTTTTAGCATATTTACATATGCTGCTGTGTAGGATTCCCCCCTTAGCTCCCAGTTTCACTGATCCCCCACCAAACAGCTCTCTAACCCTCCCCCTCTGCCTTAATGGGAGCCATCTTGGGTACTGGCAGCTGTCTGCCAGTACCCAGTTTAATAAAAAAATGTGCCTTTTTTTTAAAAAAAAATTTCTGTAGTGTAGCTTCCCCCCCCCAAGATCAACCCACCCCTTCCAGATCCCTTAGCTGTTTATTTACAGCTTTCAAAACTTTTTTATTTTTTTACTTTTCGCAGTTTATTTTTCTGTAGTGTAGCGGTTCCCTCCCACTCCCGCCCCGTGCACACGCCCGCCCGCCGCCCCCCGTGCACGCGCGCGCTCCCATGCGCGCTCCCACCCCCCTCCACTCAACTCGGCACATCGATGGCCGCCCACCCGCCTCCCAGACTTGCTCCCACCCACCAACGATACCGGCCACCGATGTCCGGTGCAGAGAGGGCCACAGAGTGGCTCTCTCTGCATCGGATGGCCAAGGGGGGTTATTGCAGGATGCCTCGATATCGAGGCATCACTGCAATAACCGGAAAGCAGCTGGAAGCGAGCAGGATCGCTTCCAGCTGCTTTCCAGACCAAGGACGTACGCCACACGTCCTCGGTCATTAACTGTATTTTTTTTTAGGACGTGTGGCGTACGTCCTTGGTCATTAAGGGGTTAAAGGGACAGTCTAGTATAAATTAAACTTTCATTATTCAGATAGGACTTTTAATTTTAATCAACTTTCCAATTTACTTTTATCATCAAATTTGCTTTTTTCTCTTGGTATTCTTAGTTTAAACTAAGCATAGGTAGGCTCATATGCTAATTTCTAAGCCTTTGAGGGCTGCCTCTTATCACATGCTTTTTAAATCTCTTTTCAACACAAAGAGACAGAAAGTACATGTGGGCTATATAGATAACACTGTGTTAGGGCACAGGGGGTTATTTAAGATTTAGCACAAAACAATGCTAAATTTAAGGCAATAGATAATAAGCAGTCACAGTCATGTGATCAGGGGCTGGAAGAAGGTTCCTAGATACAAGGTAATCACAGAGGTAAAAAGTACATTAATATAACTGTGTTGGTTATGCAAAACTGGTGAATGGGTAATAAAGTGATTATCTATCTTTTTAACCCCTTAGTGACCAGACCACTTTTCAATTTGTTGACCATCTGGGACCAAGGCTATTTTTGCATTTCTGCGATGTTTGTGTTTAACTGTAATTTTCCTCTTACTCATTTACTGTACCCACACATATTATATACTGTTTTTCTCGCCATTAAATGGACTTTCTAAAGATATGATTATTTTCATCATATCTTATAATTTACTATAAAAAAAAATATAAAATATGAGGAAAAAATGAAAAAAAATGCACTTTTTCTAACTTTGAGCCCCAAAATCTCTTACACATCTACAACCACCATAAAATACCAATGCTAAACAGTTTCTAAATTTTGTCCTGAGTTTATAAATACCCAATGTTTACATGTTCTTTGCTTTTTTTGCAAGTTATAGGGCAATAAGTACAAGTAGCACTTTGCTATTTCAAAACCATGTTTTTTCAAAATTGGCGATAGTTACATTGTAACACCAATATCTGTCATGAATCCCTGAATAACCCTTCAAATGTATATATTTTTTAAAAGAAGACAACCTAAGGTATTAAACTTGGGGTATTTTGACTTTTTTTCATGCAACCATTTTACCACCAATCTATGCCAAAGTTTGGGGGGGGGGGGAAAAATAATTTGATTTTTTGAAAAAATAGCAATTTAAGAATACATTTACTGATAATATTAAGGGTTACTGCCAAATAACACCCTCATATGTCTTCAGCAGCATCTCCTGGGTACAGTGATACCACCCATGTATAGGTGTGTTGGGTTCTCGGGGGGCTCAAAGCTCTTATTTTTAGGGAGCGCATTCCAGTTTTTCAACTTGGAATTTTCACATCGGTCATCATGCACCCATGTCCTATTTGGGACATTTCTGAAGCTGGTCAATGGAATTTACCCCCATCAAACCATATATTTTTGAAAAGTAGACACCCTAGGGTATTTCAAATGCTTGTATTTTAACACTTTCCATGCACTAATTCAACCACCAGTCTTTGTCAAACTTTTGGGTAGTCATTATTTTGTGTTATTTTTCACACACATTGTATTTTAGGCATGGATTCTCAGTTCCTGTTATGTGTTACTGCCAAAAAACACCTCAATATGTGTTCAACAACATCTCCTGAGTACAGTGATACCACCCATGTATAGGTGTGTCGGGTTCTCTGGGGGCTAAAAGGCCTTAATTTTAGGAAGCGCATTCCAGTTTTTCAACTTGGAATTTTCACATCGGTCATCATGCACCCATGTCCTATTTGGGACATTTCTGAAGCTGGCCAATGGAATTTACCCCCATCAAACCATATATTTTTGAAAAGTAGACACCCTAGGGTATTTCAAATGCTGGTATTTTAACACTTTCCATGCACTAATTCAACCACCAGTCTTTGTCAAACTTTTGGGTAGTCATTTTTTTGTGTTATTTTTCACACACATTGTACTTTAGGCATGGATTCTCAGTTCCTGTTATGTGTTACTGCCAAAAAGCACCTCAATATATGTTCAACAACATCTTCTGAGTACAGTGATACCACCTATGTATAGGTGTGTTGGGTTCTCTGGGGGCTAGAAGGCCTTATTTTTAGGAAGCGCATTCCAGTTTTTCAATTTGGAATTTTCACATCGGTCATCATGCACCCATGTCCTATTTGGGACATTTCTGAAGCCGGTCAGTGAAATTTACCCCCATAAAACCATATATTTTTGAGAAGTAGACCCCCTAGGGTATTTGAAATGCTGGTATTTTCACACTTTCCATGAACTTATTTAACCACCAGTCTTTGTCAAACTTTTGGGTAGTCATTTTTTTGTGTTATTTTTCACACACATTGTACTTTAGGCATGGATTCTCAGTTCCTGTTATGTGTTACTGCCTAAAAACACCTCAATATGTGTTCAACAACATCTCCTGAGTACAGTGATACCACCCATGTATAGGTGTGTTGGGTTCTCTGGGGGCTAGAAGGCCTTATTTTTAGGAAGCGCATTCCAGTTTTTCAACTTGGAATTTTCACATCGGTCATCATGCACCCATGTCCTATTTGGGACATTTCTGAAGCCGGTCAATGAAATTTACCCCCATAAAACCATATATTTTTGAGAAGTAGACCCCCTAGGGTATTTGAAATGCTGGTATTTTCACACTTTCCATGAACTTATTTAACCACCAGTCTTTGTCAAACTTTTGGGTAGTCATTTTTTTGTGTTATTTTTCACACACATTGTACTTTAGGCATGGATTCTCAGTTCCTGTTATGTGTTACTGCCAAAAAACACCTCAATATGTGTTCAACAACATCTCCTGAGTACAGTGATACCACCCATGTATAGGTGTGTTGGGTTCTCTGGGGGCTAGAAGGCCTTATTTTTAGGAAGCGCATTCCAGTTAATCAACTTGGAATTTTCACATCGGTCATCATGCACCCATGTCCTATTTGGGACATTTCTGAAGCCGGTCAATGAAATTTACCCCCATAAAACCATATATTTTTGAGAAGTAGACCCCCTAGGGTATTTGAAATGCTGGTATTTTCACACTTTCCATGAACTTATTTAACAACCAGTCTTTGTCAAACTTTTGGGTAGTCATTTTTTTGTGTTATTTTTCACACACATTGTACTTTAGGCATGGATTCTCAGTTCCTGTTATGTGTTACTGCCAAAAAACACCTCAATATGTGTTCAACAACATCTCCTGAGTACAGTGATACCACCCATGTATAGGTGTGTTGGGTTCTCTGGGGGCTAGAAGGCCTTATTTTTAGGAAGCGCATTCCAGTTTTTCAACTTGGAATTTTCACATCGGTCATCATGCACCCATGTCCTATTTGGGACATTTCTGAAGCCGGTCAATGAAATTTACCCCCATAAAACCATATATTTTTGAGAAGTAGACCCCCTAGGGTATTTGAAATGCTGGTATTTTCACACTTTCCATGAACTTATTTAACCACCAGTCTTTGTCAAACTTTTGGGTAGTCATTTTTTTGTGTTATTTTTCACACACATTGTACTTTAGGCATGGATTCTCAGTTCCTGTTATGTGTTACTGCCAAAAAACACCTCAATATGTGTTCAACAACATCTCCTGAGTACAGTGATACCACCCATGTATAGGTGTGTTGGGTTCTCTGGGGGCTAGAAGGCCTTATTTTTAGGAAGCGCATTCCAGTTAATCAACTTGGAATTTTCACATCGGTCATCATGCACCCATGTCCTATTTGGGACATTTCTGAAGCCGGTCAATGAAATTTACCCCCATAAAACCATATATTTTTGAGAAGTAGACCCCCTAGGGTATTTGAAATGCTGGTATTTTCACACTTTCCATGAACTTATTTAACCACCAGTCTTTGTCAAACTTTTGGGTAGTCATTTTTTTGTGTTATTTTTCACACACATTGTACTTTAGGCATGGATTCTCAGTTCCTGTTATGTGTTACTGCCAAAAAACACCTCAATATGTGTTCAACAACATCTCCTGAGTACAGTGATACCACCCATGTATAGGTGTGTTGGGTTCTCTGGGGGCTAGAAGGCCTTATTTTTAGGAAGCGCATTCCAGTTTTTCAACTTGGAATTTTCACATCGGTCATCATGCACCCATGTCCTATTTGGGACATTTCTGAAGCCGGTCAATGAAATTTACCCCCATAAAACCATATATTTTTGAGAAGTAGACCCCCTAGGGTATTTGAAATGCTGGTATTTTCACACTTTCCATGAACTTATTTAACCACCAGTCTTTGTCAAACTTTTGGGTAGTCATTTTTTTGTGTTATTTTTCACACACATTGTACTTTAGGCATGGATTCTCAGTTCCTGTTATGTGTTACTGCCAAAAAACACCTCAATATGTGTTCAACAACATCTCCTGAGTACAGTGATACCACCCATGTATAGGTGTGTTGGGTTCTCTGGGGGCTAGAAGGCCTTATTTTTAGGAAGCGCATTCCAGTTTTTCAACTTGGAATTTTCACATCGGTCATCATGCACCCATGTCCTATTTGGGACATTTCTGAAGCCGGTCAATGAAATTTACCCCCATAAAACCATATATTTTTGAGAAGTAGACCCCCTAGGGTATTTGAAATGCTGGTATTTTCACACTTTCCATGAACTTATTTAACCACCAGTCTTTGTCAAACTTTTGGGTAGTCATTTTTTTGTGTTATTTTTCACACACATTGTACTTTAGGCATGGATTCTCAGTTCCTGTTATGTGTTACTGCCAAAAAACACCTCAATATGTGTTCAACAACATCTCCTGAGTACAGTGATACCACCCATGTATAGGTGTGTTGGGTTCTCTGGGGGCTAGAAGGCCTTATTTTTAGGAAGCGCATTCCAGTTTTTCAACTTGGAATTTTCACATCGGTCATCATGCACCCATGTCCTATTTGGGACATTTCTGAAGCCGGTCAATGAAATTTACCCCCATAAAACCATATATTTTTGAGAAGTAGACCCCCTAGGGTATTTGAAATGCTGGTATTTTCACACTTTCCATGAACTTATTTAACCACCAGTCTTTGTCAAACTTTTGGGTAGTCATTTTTTTGTGTTATTTTTCACACACATTGTACTTTAGGCATGGATTCTCAGTTCCTGTTATGTGTTACTGCCAAAAAACACCTCAATATGTGTTCAACAACATCTCCTGAGTACAGTGATACCACCCATGTATAGGTGTGTTGGGTTCTCTGGGGGCTAGAAGGCCTTATTTTTAGGAAGCGCATTCCAGTTTTTCAACTTGGAATTTTCACATCGGTCATCATGCACCCATGTCCTATTTGGGACATTTCTGAAGCCGGTCAATGAAATTTACCCCCATAAAACCATATATTTTTGAGAAGTAGACCCCCTAGGGTATTTGAAATGCTGGTATTTTCACACTTTCCATGAACTTATTTAACCACCAGTCTTTGTCAAACTTTTGGGTAGTCATTTTTTTGTGTTATTTTTCACACACATTGTACTTTAGGCATGGATTCTCAGTTCCTGTTATGTGTTACTGCCAAAAAACACCTCAATATGTGTTCAACAACATCTCCTGAGTACAGTGATACCACCCATGTATAGGTGTGTTGGGTTCTCTGGGGGCTAGAAGGCCTTATTTTTAGGAAGCGCATTCCATTTTTTACACTTCCCATTTTCACATCCCATGCACCCATGTTCTATTTAAGACATTTCTGAAGCCGGCCAATGTAATTTACCCCCATAAAACCATATATTTTTGAAAAGTAGACATCCTAGGGTATTTCAAATGCAGGTGTTTTAACACTTTCCATACACTAATTCAACCACTAGTCTTTGTCAAACTATTGGGCATTCATTTCTTTGTGTTATTTTTCACATACATTGTACTTTAGACATGGATTCACAGCTCCTGTTATGTGTTACTACCAAAGAAGACACCAATATGTGGTCACCAACATCTCCTGAGTTCAGTGATACCACCTATGCATAGGTTTGGTGGCTTGTTTGGGCGGTGCAATGCCAAATGTCTGACATGTGTTTGTGATTTTTTTTCACATTTAACATATTTTCTTTGCCTATCGTCTTTTTTGGGGGTCTTTTAACATACCCCAATTTATTTGTTTTCCATAAATGTGATTATATTTAAAAAGTTGACCCCCCAAGGTATTATACATGGAGTGGTTTGATGACTTTGATGCAACCGTTTTAGCCCAAAAAATTGGAGAAAGTATATGGTGGTAATTTTTCAATTTTCATTGTTACAGACACATTGCTTTTTTACTATGATTTAGGAGAGACGGTTGTAAGTTATTGCAAAAGAATACTTCAGGTTGTTTTCTGCAAGGCACCCTGAGTACACCTATGCCCCCCATGCATAGGTTTGCCAGGATTTTGGGAAGGTTATGTTACATGATTTTAGTTATTAAAAATGAGAGTATTTCTTCTGATAGGTCTATCTTTAGTTTGGGGCCTATCACATACCCCACTTTTATTTATTGCATTCAAAGTGTATATTTTTTTAAATGTTGACACCCCAAGGTATTGTATATGGTGTGCTTTGATGCCTTTGAAGCAACCGTTTTAGTCCAAAAAATTGGAGAAAGTATATGGTGGTAATTTTTCAATTTTCATTTTTACAGACACATTGCTTTTTGACTATGATTTAGGAGAGATTGTTGTAAGTTATTGCAAAAGAATACTTCAGGTTGTTTTCTGCAAGGCACCCTGAGTACACCTATGCCCCCCATGCATAGGTTTGCCAGGATTTTGGGAAGGTTATGTTACAATTTTATGACTTGTGATTTTAGTTATTAAAAATGAGAGTATTTCTTCTGATAGGCCTATCTTTAGTTTGGGGCCTATCGCATACCCCACTTTTATTTATTGCATTCAAAGTGTATATTTTTTAAATGTTGACACCCCAAGGTATTGTATATGGTGTGCTTTGATGCCTTTGAAGCAACCGTTTTAGCCCAAAAAATTGGAGAAAGTGTATGGTGGTAATTTTTCAATTTTCATTTTTACAGACACATTGCTTTTTGACTATAATTTAGGAGAGACTGTTGTAAGTTATTACAAAAATATACTTCAGGTTGTTTTCTGCAAGGCACCCTGAGAACACCTATGTCCCCCATGCATAGGTTTGACAGGGGTTTTGGTTAAAAAAAAACAGGCCCAATTTTAGAAAAAAATAGAGTAGTGAAATGTAAAAATCTGGCACAGTAAAAGTAAAAAAAACAAAAAAACATCTAACTGTAAACATAACCAAAAAAAATATATATATATATGTAACAGCAAATGTATTTATTTTTTTAAAAATTGACCATTGTATGGTACCGCTTGAAGCAGTCCCCAATGCAGAGTGCAGGCTGTCCAGGGCAATCAGGAGAGTAATATATGGTGTCCCTTCTCTTCCCACTCTTGGTACAGACTCTGCATTTTTTTTGTGGTTTCTGCTTTGTGGCAGTAGGGGGGATTTTAAAAATAAAATGGGTAGCCCCAACTCTGCTCTCTCCCATCACCGCCCGGGGAGCAGGTGCATCATGGTACAAAATCCCCGTAATAATCTGGAGCTGAAACTGTAAAAAAGTATTTTTAACTCTGGGGTTTGCTTTTTTGAACAACAAAAAAGCGTTGTGGGTTGCAATCTGCATTAGGTAAATTGCAACCTTTTTGTACCAGGCCCTTGTCTTCCGCATAATTAGGTAGGGCTGCAGCAGCTGATCAGCCAGATCAACCCCACCCATATGCCGGTTATAAGACTTGATGCACACTGGCTTCCTTATGATCTCAGCTCTGCCACGTACAGAAACCGCCACCGTCCTCTCTGTGTGGATGGTGGTAAGAAGGTATACATCCTTCTTGTCTCTGTACTTCAGTGCCAACAGCTCCTCTTGGCGCAGAGCTGAGGTCTCCCCCCTTCGTAGCCGGGTGCGTACAAGCTGTCCTGGGAAACCTGTGCGGTTCTTTTTAATTGTACCGCAAGCTACTGTATCAAAGCAATACAGTAGCTTGAACAAAAGGACACTTGTATAAAAATTGTCTAAGTACAAGTGATACCCTTTGTTCATTAGGGGTAATATCAGGTCCCAGACAATCTTGCCAGTGGTTCCCATATGTTCTGGGCAACCTGGAGGGTCAAGGTGGCTATCCTTTCCCTCATACACCCGGAAGGCCTGAGTATACCCAGTCTCGCTGTCACAGAGCTTATACACCTTTACCCCATATCTGGAGCGTTTGGAAGGAATATACTGCTTGAATCCCAGCCTTCCCTTATACTTCATTAGGGATTCATCAACGCATATATTCCTTCCAGGTGTATAAGCCTCTGCAAACCTGGCAGAAAAGTGGGTTATCAGGGGGCGGATTTTATACAGCCTGTCAAATTGGGGATGCTCCCTAGGGGGGCACAGGCTGTTGTCGCTGAAGTGCATGAAATGCAGAATCATTTCATACCTCTTCCTCGACATAGTCTGGGAGAAAATGGGGGTAGAGCAGATGGGGCTAGTACTCCAGTAGGAGCGAATGGAGGGTTTCTTTATGATGCCCATCAGCATAATCAATGCCCAGAATTTTTTGAATTCTGGCACATTGATGGGGGCCCATTGCTGCTTTGCCAAATATGTTCCAGGCTTTGCAGCACGGAACTGATGGGCATATAAATTAGTTTGGGCGACAATGTTCCCCAATATATCATCGCCCAGAAACACTTCCAGAAACTGCTGGGGGCTAAAACCTGCCACATCTATATTTATGCCAGCATTTGCTGTGAAGGGTGGGATATCTGGCCTCTGGAGATGAGGCGTTACCCACTCTTCAGCAGCAATGGCAGCAACACGCCTCCTTCTGGCAGGGGGGCTAGCAGGGGGGCTGGCAGGGGGGGTAGCAGGGGGGTTGGCAGGGGGGCTAGCAGCCACAGATACATCACTATCAGTTGAGACTGCATCTAGTGATGTATCTGAGCACATGGCAGGGTCAAAATTGGGGTCTGAGTCAGAAATAGAGGCATCTGACTCTGACGCAAGGATGGCATACGCCTCCTCAGCACTATATCTTTTCTGTGACATTTTTGTATCTGTCACAGAAAACAATTACTAAAAAAAATTAAATTAACTAAATTAATTAACTAAATTAACTAGCAAAAAAGTACAGCTATGCTACTGCCAGTGATTTATAGCGATCACTGGCAAGCTAGGGGTTAATGGCTCTGAAAATTAAATTAAATTAACTAAATGTTTCTGAAAAGAGCCTTTGGGTTTTTAAAAAATTACAACAACAAAATTAACCCCTAAAAAAATGCACAGACAGCAAAAAAGTACAGCTATGCAACTGCCAGTGATTTATAGCGATCACTGGCAAGCTAGGGGTTAATGGCTCTGAAAATTAAATTAAATTAACTAAATTAATTAACTAAATTAACTAGCAAAAAAGTACAGCTATGCTACTGCCAGTGATTTATAGCGATCACTGGCAAGCTAGGGGTTAATGGCTCTGAAAATTAAATTAAATTAACTAAATGTTTCTGAAAAGAGCCTTTGGGTTTTTAAAAAATTACAACAACAAAATTAACCCCTAAAAAAAATGCACAGACAGCAAAAAAGTACAGCTATGCAACTGCCAGTGATTTATAGCGATCACTGGCAAGATAGGGGTTAATGGCTCTGAAAATTAAATTAAATTAACTAAATTAATTAACTAAATTAACTAGCAAAAAAGTACAGCTATGCTACTGCCAGTGATTTATAGCGATCACTGGCAAGCTAGGGGTTAATGGCTCTGAACATTAAATTAAATTAACTAAATGTTTCTGAAAAGAGCCTTTGGGTTTTTAAAAAATTACAACAACAAAATTAACCCCTAAAAAAATGCACAGACAGCAAAATGCAGCAAAAAAAAGTGCACCTATGTTACTGCCAGTGATATATAGTGATCACTGGCAAGCTAGGGGTTAATGGCTCTGAAAAGAGCCTTTGGTTCTATATTTTTTAACAAATAAAAGAAATAAATCTCTCTCTCTGCTAAATACAGGTCTCTCTCTCTCTCCAACAAAATGGCAAGTGAGGAGAGGGAGGGAGATCCACACTGATCATAGTCAATATTTACAAATATTGACATGATCAGACAAATGGGGTATTTTATTATTATTTTTTTTTTAGGGTGGGAGGCTCAGATTGGGTGACCCTAGCTTGCCCCTATGATGATGCAGGCTAGGGACACCCCCAGAGGCCCCATGATGCACTGGGCATCGCCATCTTGGATGCCTAGTGAAGGGGGAGGAGGGGGGCTATTTAGGGCTTTTTTTTATTTTAATAGTTTTTTATTTTTTTATTTTTTTACTTTTATTTTACAACTAACTAAGTGCCTCGACCCACCGAGGCACTTAGCAAACAAGCAGAGCATCGGAAGCGTGTCCGATCGCTTCCGATGCTCTGAAACACTGCCGGGCTCCACGTGGAGCGAAACCAGAAGTGATCACTCGTGGGGGAGTGATCAATCTGGTCCCGGCACTCGGGAACAGTATTGCAGGATGCCTAGACATCAAGGCAAGCCTGCAATACTGTTAGAGCAGCTGGAAGCGATTTCGATCGCTTCCAGTGCTCTGTTAAACCGACGACGTATGCCATACGTCCTCGGTCGTTAAGTGCTTTTTTTTTGAGGACGTATGGCATACGTCGTCGGTCGTTAAGGGGTTAAACAATAACAATTATATGGTAGACTGTCCCTTTAAGGGAAAGAAATTGAAAAATGGCCTTGTCCTTAAGGGGTTAATTGTTTTACAATCTTATATCTTAGTTACCATTGATTTCACATACATTGTAGTTTAAATCACATCAGATAAACTGTTTTGACAGATGAGAAAATCCTGATGGCTGTCATTATAAAGTATATAACAAAGCTGAACTGTTGCATAAGAGATCTCATTTATAAGCAGTGTAGTGAGTATGACTTGCATTTATAAGCAGTGTAGTGAGTATGACTTGCATTTATAAGCAGTGTAGTGAGTATGACTTGCATTTATAAGCAGTGTAGTGAGTATGACTTGCATTTATAAGCAGTGTAGTGAGTATGACTTGCATTTATAAGCAGTGTAGTGAGTATGACTTGCATTTATAAGCAGTGTAGTGAGTATGACTTGCATTTATAAGCAGTGTAGTGAGTATGACTTGCATTTATAAGCAGTGTAGTGAGTATGACTTGCATTTATAAGCAGTGTAGTGAGTATGACTTGCATTTATAAGCAGTGTAGTGAGTATGACTTGCATTTATAAGCAGTGTAGTGAGTATGACTTGCATTTATAAGCAGTGTAGTGAGTATGACTTGCATTTATAAGCAGTGTAGTGAGTATGACTTGGCCATTAGACAACAATATGCAAAACTTACCTAAGAAGAACCTTACACAAAGGACAAGCCCAGCTATTATCAGAAGGAAAATAAACCCACTCATGCACTGCGTATAGCAGGCACAGCAGCTGGCACAGCTTCCACATTTTCTCTTCGGCTAAAAATGAAAACAACATTGTCAGTTAGCCTATACAGTTAATTACATTGGTCAACGATTAAACATTGAGGGTTTGGACAGAGTGTACAATTTATATATTTTTTACCATTAACTTATTATCATAGCTACTCCTTTCTTTTGTTAACTTTGTTGAGAATTCGCTTGAGAGGATACCAAGGTAGTCTCATTATCGTGCCCATGTCTTTAGCATCATATGGCAGCAGTGTTGGCAGCAATATATGTAACAATGTTATGCATTGTTGTAAACACTTCTGCCATGTAGTGCTGAAAACAAATTCATGCACTTGAACCTACATAGGTATGCTCTTGTGCAAAGGATACCAGGAGAAAGTGGTATATTTGGCAGTTGAAGTAAAGTGGATTAAAAAAAATACACTTCACTACCATTTAGTGTATATGAATATTTCTAAGCACACAATAAATCAATAAAGACAGATAAATCAATTTTTAATACTCTAGTGGTATAGTGCTCCACTATTTGGGTATATTGTTTTATTAGATTAGACAGAAAGATTCCCTGAAGTTATGGCACCTCCCTCTACGACATATACTTCTCAGCTTCCTGTCGCCTTCACATAAAGGCAAGAAGGCCTCCATGGAAAGGAAAAATAAGTATTTAGGTGCATAGACATATTCCTGGTTGGCTTTTCTATGTAGAGCTAACAGCTGTCCTCCACCCAAATACTATACAACCTGTGACCTGTTGATCTGTTAAAGGAGAGGGTGGTAGGTAGCATCAAACAATTGTCCCTCCCCAAAGCTCTACCTTAGGCCTGACCCTTGACCCCACCAAATATATTTTTCACAACTGAGTTGTGATTTATTTTTTTCTCATAGATGACAGTGACATACCAATCAATAACTTTACTGCAAATAATGCACACAACAGTAATTTGACCTCCCCATGACTGCCAGTAATACACACAGAGCAGAAAGATTACCCTTTGGTTACACATAACACAGATAAAGTAGTAGCCATGCCAGCAAGTACCATAAAATGGGGCCTAAAAAAAACAAAAAACAAACCTGCACATCTAAGCATCCAGTATTTTTGTATAGATTTTACTGGACAGACGGCTGAAATACTGGATTGTCCAGTTAAATACTAGACACCTGGCAACCCTATTCATATGTTACAACTCATGTGTGAAAATATTGATTTATTAGTAAGTATAAATCATTTTTTCTTACCGAGTGTTCAGGTACTGTTAGGTCTATACCAAAACAACATAGGTAAGGGTGGGGCAAAAAGGATCCAAGATCAGTTTGCAATACCTTGCTTTCTAAAGCTACCATTGAAGCTACAAATATATTCAAATGAAATAATTTAGTGAAAGTTTGCTTAGAAGACCAAGCAGATTTACACTCAGGTCCAATGAACCAGAAATCACAACTGCATCAGCTTCATGCAAAACACAGTATACATATCTGGTGCCATGGTTGATGCCATGGGGTAGATTTATTAAAGGTCAAGCGGACATGACTCACTCTAGTGAAATGCTTGTGCAATACTGCCCCCCTGCTCACCGGCGGCCGCTAGCAAGGGATGTCAATCACCCCAATTGTAGCTTCTTAACTTCCGTTTCAGACGATGGGCGTAGAAATCAGCATCCACTGCTTAATAAATCTACCCCCATAAGTCTTTATTTACTATCGATTCATGATTAATCACACAATTTCGAAATCTTCTTTTCCAATTAAAATTTTAAGACAAACAAGTGTCTAGAATCATAATTATAAAAAAGGACCCTAATAGTATTAAAGAGCTTTTGGCTAGATGTACCTGCTAACCCAATGTCTGAAGAAACTAAAAACAAAGTGGTATGGCAAACTACTTCCTTTGCGATGAAGCTTTCACGAATTTGTTATCTTAATCGTAGACCTCAAACTGATTCTTGTTAGAGGAACTAGCACATTGGTGCACATTTTTGGAGCCAAATGGAAAGACTTCCAGACTAATAACAGAAAGTTTCCAATGCAGATCTGAGGCGTCAGTATACATAAAAACATGACATTAGGCGTATTTCATGCCTGTAGATGTCTTGATCTGCTTCCATAGAATGTAAGAGCGTCATTTTGAAACTTCACAAATTTCTTCAACAATGAAAATATTAGAATACAAACCTTTTCTTTGCTCCTCTTTTGGGACAGGAACTATAACCAAAGTATCTAAATTATTCCATAAATGAGTCCAAAAGGCTTTGCTCTTTGTGACCTAAGAAATGTAGAGCCTTTACAGAGGAGGCCTGTGAAAATCTACATAATAGCCATGTGGAAAAAACCCTGTATACTTTAAGGGACACTAAACCCACATTTTTTCTTTCAAAATTCAGATAGAGCATGACATTTTAAGCAACTTTCTAATTTACTCCTATAATCAAATTTTCTTCGTTCTCTTGCTATCCTTATTTTAAAAGTAGGAATGTAAATCTTAGCAGCCAGTCCATTTTAGGTTACTTACATTTATCCACCAATAAGCAAGCATAACCCAGGTTCTCAACCAAAAATGGGCCGGCTCCTATGCATCTTATTCCTGCTTTTTAAATGTGCACCAATGTGCTAGTTCCTCTAGCAAGAATCAGTTTGAGGTCTACGATTAAGATAACAAATTTGTAAAAGCTTCATCTCAGAGGAAGTAGTTTGCCATACCACTTTGTTTTTTAGCTTCTTCAGACTCTGAGGCCCCGGATGGAGCTTGAGGGCCCGTGTTTCTGGCGAGTCTTCAGACTCGCCAGAAACATCAGTTATGAAGCAGTGGTCTAAAGACAGCTGCTCCATAATGCAGTCCGTCTGCTCTATGCAGGTGGACAGAGATCACCGAATTCAACCCGAACGAGTATGATCGGGTTGATTGACACCCCCCCTGCTGGCGAGTCTGCAGGGGGCTGAGTTGCACCAGCAGCTCACAAGAGCTGCTGGTGCAATGTTGAATACGGAGAGCGTATTGCTCTCCGCATTCAGCGAGGTATATCGGACCTGATTCGCACTGTCGGATCAGGTCCAACATACTTTTGATAAATATCCCCCATTGGGTTAGCCGCTAAAGAAAGCTGCTTACAAGTGCATGCTCTATCTGAATCCTGAAAGAAAAAAAATTGGGTTTACTGTCCCTTTAAATTGTCTCTTTGACATGATAGCCAGTTGCATGAAAAAACATCATCATGAAAGAGAAAGTGGTTGCAAAGGAATGGTTGGGACATGAAGCATTTCAGAACCAGAAAAAAGGTCCTTCTGGTGCCTAAATAAAGGAGGTTTTAGATAATTCATCCATACGACATAAAAGTAGTGAAAAGGCACAACCCACGCTGCACTATCTAGTTTTGCAGAGACCTTTGTTTGTTTTAGCTGAACAAGCAAATAATTTGCAGAATTAAAGCTTAAAGGGACAGTCTAGTCAAAATTAAACTTTCATGATTCTGATAGGGCATGTAATTTTAAACAACGTTCTAGTTTACTTTTATCATCAAATTTGCTTTGTTCTCTTGGTATTCTGTGTTGAAAGCTAAACCTAGGTAAGTTCATATGCTAATTTCTAAGCCCTTGAAAGCCACCTCTTATCTCAGTGCATTTTTACAGTTTTTCACAGTTAGAAAGCGCTAGTTCATGTGTGCCATATAGATAACATTGTACTCACTCCTGTGGAGTTATTTGTGAGTCTGCACAGTTTGGCTAAAATTCAACTCTGTCAAAAGAACTGAAATAATGGGGCAGTCTGCAGAGGCTTAGATAAAAGGTAATCATAGAGGTAAAAAGTATAATAATATAACCATGTTGGTTATACAAAACTGGGGAATGAGTAATAAAGGTATTATCTATCTTTTTAAACAATAACAATTTTGGAGTAGACTGCCCCTTTAAAGTGATAATAACCTATCCCCTTTGTCTAACCATATCTGGAATGTTAGAAATATTTTAGATGGAGTTTAATTAATCAGTTATAATGAAGATATGCTTTAACTTCATTTTTAATGTAGTCAAATACCCCGTGTTCTGGCCGCCCACTTCAAAATTATTATTTTTTTTGTGAGCTAACACTTTGAACTGTTCTCCAATCAGTAATCTAGCCATATGGCATACACACTATTTTAATTTTATTTTTGTAGCTAGAGTACCGGTTAGAGAACAGTTCAAACGATTAGCTCACAAGAAAAAGTTACTTTTGAAGTGGGCCGTCGGAGTGCGGGGTATCAGCATGATAAATTTAAGTAAATTATTTATCATGTTCAATGAGACTGCCTGTTATGTGTGTATGTCTCAGGACCTGTGTCAGATAATTAAGTTATGTGCAACTGGATCTGATTATGTGTCTCTCCCTTCTCCTTGGGTTCATACAGCAACCAATGCCCATAGTTACAGCTTAGTGGAAGAACACAGAATCCATGGATTTGGCAATCCACAGGTATTTGCCTTCTGCTTTACCGCAACTAATAATTTTTGTATATGTGTATGGTTTTACCAGATGATTGATTACCTGTTAGTCACCTGACTATATGATTTCTACTTTGAAAGAGGGTAAAACCTTTTCTCATATGAGGGGCATTTTGAGTGTGTGGTGCATGAGGTGATTAGGGTATGGGTACTCTCTTGGATACTCTAGTTCCCATAAAATAAATACTTTAGAATTTCAAAAATACATATGGGTCTCATGCCCCTTTTTTTTTTACAAAGGAGAGGTGACAGGCACTTTAAAAGCGCCCCTATCCCTCTTTCTGAAACCTTGGTGATCATCATATTCATGGTGGTCTTACAAATGAGGAGTTCTATTAATCTCCTATCTAATTACAGGGGGAGGCAAGAACTTTGTAACATCCCATTTCTTCACCATATAAAAATTCCTGATAGCCAGTAGGGTAGATGATCACCATTTCTCACTCAAGTGACAGCACATTCAAAAGGGTCCTCCCTCTAGATAAGATTCAGAAACTTCAGTTTAGTTGTTTATTGCTATTTTTCTGGTCATCACATGCATCTTAGAAGACCAAGCAACCCATCAATTGAAATGACAAACTTATGGCTTTTATATGAGAGACCTCTCTCATGTCCCTCTAAGTGAAGTGATGGTTGACAGATGGGGCTGTGTAAGAGGCCATCTATATCCTGGTCACTTTCTTTTAATAATAATAATTAAAATAATAATAAAGCAGATAATTGTGTTCCATAACATGGGAACACCTCAAAAACCTAAAACAAAATACTGGGAAAAATATATATAGTCTAAATAACTGAATTTAGTCAATTATAAAATCAACCAAATATCCATGTGAAGACATATTGTCGTCTGGTTGCTGGGCTGCCATCGGTGAGGGTTCTAAATGTAAACTATATGATAGGTTTTCTCACTCCAACATAATGAGATAGAGTGAGTGAGGAAAATTCTACTCACTCACATATTTTAGTTAAAAGCTAAGGCTTTGCTTAAAATATAAGCTCACTGCTTGACTGTCAAATACCCTTTTAGTAAAATATGCAATTGAGATAGCATTTCTGTACTTTAACTTATGCTATCTAGGGAGACTTATGATTACTCTGGTATTCTATCAGTTTTTAGCAATTAACATCAGCTTTTCAGAGAAATGGAAATGAATTCAGATACTCATATTAGTATAAATATAAAAAGACAATGGGGTATATTTCTCAATGTGCGAGCGGACATGATATGAAGTAGAGTATCATGTCCGCTACACATCAATAAATGCCAACAGCATACGCTGTCGGCATTTATCATTGCACCAGCAGTTCTTGTGCCGCTAGCAGGGGGTGTCAATCAACCCGATCGTATTCGATCGTGTTGATTTCTGTCCGCGGCCTCAGAGCAGGTGGACAAGTTATGGAGCAGCGGTCTTTAGAACAAGGGGCTTCGAGCTCCATACGGAGTTTGATAAATATGCTCCAATATATCCCTAGAGGAAACTTTTTTAAAAAATAAGAAAAGCTCAACATTTAGTTACCTTTTTGTGCACTTGTTGTGCTCCATCATGTTCAGCTGTACCAGATGCAGAAGCCATTTGGAACAAAGACACAGTGATTTCTGTAAAAAAAATAATAGTAAAGGTTGGTTTACCATAAAAGAATGAGAAAATAATGTACTGTGGACCGTATACATATGTTGTTTGAGGGATAGTTTTCAATATCTAGTGTGTACCACAACAAGTTTTACTGTCAGTGGCAAAAGGCCTTATAAATCTGCCAGCAAGTTCTAATAGCATCTATTTTCTATTGCTGGATTAATTATATAGCACTTTTTCACATAAAGGGGGCTCAGCCAAGGCGTTCATGATGGATTGTAGTGGGGATACGCAGTAGCTTAGGCGAGAAGACAGAGTTCCAATAGTCAAGGCGTGAAATGATAAGTGAGTAGATTAGAATTTAAATTGTATATTGTGTGAGGAAGTGACAAATGTTTGAGATTTTTTCAGATGGAAATCATAGGAGTCAATTGTGATCCCAAAGAATCAAGTCTGAGGCTTTTGGGTGATGACAGAGTTACCGACCCACAGTAAGTGAGATATGGGGAGCAGGGGTTTGGAAGAAGGTAAATAGAAGAAGCTTAGTTTGTGAGTTATAAAAAAGTAGCAGATCATCCAGGATAAGATGTTAGATAAGTGATTGCTGATACAAATGAGCAAGGAAGAGGACATGTGAAGTAAATATATGTAGATTTAAGTGTCTTAAGCATTCAGAGGATACTGAAACCTTCATGATTACTAAGGAACATATAGATGATTTGTAGACTGAGAAAAAAGGGACCCATAACTGAGCCTTGAGACATCCCAAGAGAAAGTGGTAAATATGGAGAGGATGTGCCAAAGAGAGGTAGAAAGAAAACCATTAGTGATTGGAGGGTTTGATGCAGTAGAGAACATTCAATTGTATCAAGATAGATCTAGAAAGATTAGTGGGGAGAAGTAGCCAATTAAAGTGGTCAGTATGCAGGTCAAAGCACCTTACACAGAGGGGTTATTGGATGGTTAGAAGATTAATTTTAAAGACAGGGGCTTTGTTGTGGTATGTTTGAGTGGAGTGTTTATTTTAGTTTTGGGTTAACTTTAGTGGGGGTGCAAGTCAGAGTAGTTGGGGTTAATTCAATGAAGGGATACTTAAGGTTTATTTCAGAACAAAGTCACATATATGGTTCTAAACTATAACATTGTTACCTAGAGCCTGATAATATAAACCTCTCAGTTCAGAGAAGATGATGTAAAATGATTCTCCAGCACTGCAAGATCCATGGGGAAATACTAAAAAGGCACATTTTGCTATACTTATTAATATTATTATTATTATTCTTTATTTATAAAGTGCCACCAGTTTCTGCAGTGCTGTCCATGGGTACAAAGATAAAAGTACAACGGAGAAACAATACAATATAAAACATTGCACAAAATTTAACAAACAAAACACAGGGGGAATTGAGGGTCATATATATGGGAACTTTCAATCTATGGGCGCGATCAAATATATGGGGCAGGTTTCGGCACAAGCGTGGGAACCTGTGCCACCTGTAATTTCACCTCGCACATCGGGGTATTACATATACCCCACCAGCAGTTCATAAAGTGTCGTAAGTCTGATAAACTAGCGATGTCCAGAAATGAGGGTCAATGCAAATTTCTGGAGTCGCTAGTGACTTACGGCACTTTAGAAACTGCTGGCGCCTAAGAAAAGTAAAGAAAATAACAAATCTACCGTAAAAGTCTAACATGCCTCCCAAAAATAAGCCCGACACGTAAAACCCCTATATCCGCAATCCCCCCTCTCATTACTAATATTAAATGTATTAACCCCTAGACCGACAAACCCCCCCAAGGCAATGTGCCTATTTAAAATATTAACCCCTATATCCGCCATCAAAGCCACACCGCAAGTAATAACTCAATTATCAACCCCTAAACCGCCATAGCCCACAACGCAATTAACCTATTCAAGTATTAACCCCATAAACTGCCATAGCCCACTACGCAATTAACCTATTCAAGTATTAACCCCTAAACCGCCATAGCCCACTACGCAATTAACCTATTCAAGTATTAACCCCTAAACCTAAGTCTAACCCTAACACCCCCCTAACTTAAATATTATTTAAATAAATCTAAATAAAATTACTATTATTAACTAAATTTTTCCTATTTAAAACTAAATACTTACCTATAAAATAAACCCTAAGATAGCTACAATATAATTAATAATTACATTGTAGCTATTTTAAGATTTATTTTTATTCTATAGGCAAGTTTGTATTTATTTTAACTAGGTAGAATAGTTATTAAATAGTTATTAACTATTTAATAGCTACCTAGTTAAAATAAATACAAATTTACCTGTAAAATAAATCCTAACCTAAGTTACAATTACACCTAACACTACACTATCATAAAATAAATTAAATTAATTAACTACAATTACCTAACATTAAATACAATAAAATAAAATAAACTAAAGTACAAAAAAAACCAAACACTAAATTACAGAAAACAAAAAATTACAAGAAGTTTAAACTAATTACACCTAATCTAAGCCCCCTAATAAAATAAAAAAGCCCCCCAAAATAATACAATTCCCTACCCTATACTAAATTACAAATAGCCCTTAAAAGGGCTTTTTGCTGGACATTGCTCCAAAGTAATCAACTCTTTTACCTGTAAAAAAAGAAATACAACCCCCCCAACATTAAAACCCACCACCCACACACCCAACCTTACTCTAAAACCCACCCAATCCCCCCTTAAAAAAACACTAACCCCTTGAAGATCAGCCTACCTTGAGCCATCTTCACCCAGCCGGGCAGAAGTCTTCATCCGATCCAAGCAGAAGTCTTCATCGAATCCGGGCAGAAGAGGTCCTCCAGACGGGCAGAAGTCTTCATCCAAGCGGCATCTTCTATCTTCTTCCATCCGACGAGGAGCGGCTCCATCTTGAAGACATCCGGCGCGGTGCATCCTCTTCTTACGATGTCCTAACGAAGAATGAAGGTTCCTTTAAATGACGTCATCCAAGATGGCGTCCCTTCAATTCCGATTGGCTGATAGAATTCTATCAGCCAATCGGAATTAAGGTAGGAAAAATCCTATTGGCTGATGCAATCAGCCAATCGGATTGAAGTTCAATCCGATTGGCTGATCCAATCAGCCAATAGGATTGAGCTTGCATTCTATTGGCTGTTCCAATCAGTCAATAGAATATGAGGTCAATCCTATTGGCTGATTGCATCAGCCAATAGGATTTTTCCTACCTTAATTCCGATTGGCTGATAGAATTCTATCAGCCAATCGGAATTAAAGGGACGCCATCTTGCATGACGTTATTTAAAGGAACCTTCATTCTTCGTTAGGACGTCGTAAGAAGAGGATGCTACATGCTGAATGTCTTCAAATTGAGCCGCTCCTCGTCGGATGGAAGAAGATAGAAGATGCTGCTTGGATGAAAACTTCTGACCGACTGGAGGACCTCTTCTGCCCGGATTCGATGAAGACTTCTGCCCGGATCGGATGAAAACTTCTGCCCGGCTGGGTGAAGACGGCTCAAGGTAGGCTGATCTTCAAGGGGTTAGTGTTAGGTTTTTTTAAGGGGGGATTGGGTGAGTTTTAGAGTAAGGTTGGGTGTGTGGGTGGTGGGTTTTAATGTTGGGGGGTTGTATTTCTTTTTTTACAGGTAAAAGAGCTGATTACTTTGGGGCAATACCCAGCAAAAAGCCTTTTTAAGGGCTATTTGTAATTTAGTATAGGGTAGGGAATTTTATTATTTTGAGGGGCTTTTTCATTTTATTAGGGGGCTTAGATTAGGTGTAATTAGTTTAAACTTCTTGTATTTTTTTATTTTCTGTAATTTAGTGGGGGGGTTTTGTACTTTAGTTTATTTTATTTAATTGTATTTAATGTTAGGTAATTGTGGTTAATTAATTTAATTAATTTAATGATAGTGTAGTGTTAGGTGTAATTGTAACTTAGGTTAGGATTTATTTTACAGGTAAATTTGTATTTATTTTAACTAGGTAGCTATTAAATAGTTAATAACTATTTAATAACTATTCTACCTAGTTAAAATAAATACAAACTTGCCTGTAAAATAAAAATAATTCTTAAAATAGCTACAATGTAATTATTAATTATATTGTAGCTATCTTAGGGTTTATTTTATAGGTAAGTATTTAGTTTTAAATAGGAATAATTTAGTTAATAATAGTAAATTTATTTAGATTTATTTTAATAATATTTAAGTTAGGGGGGTGTTAGGGTTAGGGTTAGACTTAGGTTTAGGGGTTAATAACTTTATTATAGTGGCGGCGACGTTAGCGGCGGCAGATTAGGGGTTAATACATTTAATAGGCTATGGCGGTTTAGGGGTTAATACTAGAATAGGTTTATTGTGTTGTGGGCTATGGCGGTTTAGGGGTTAATACTAGAATAGGTTTATTGCGTTGTGGGCTATAGCAGTTTAGGGGTTAATAGACTTTATTAGTTATTGTGGTGGGGGATTGCGGTTGACAGATAGATAGACATTGCGCATGCGTTAAGTGTTAGTTTATTTTTGCAGGCATTTTCAGGAGTTACGGTGCTCCCATACTCAGCGCAAGGCTTGCTACGACTGCCTTTTATGGCGAGGTAAAAATGGAAGTAAGATTTCTCCATTTTCGCCACATAAGTCCTTGCGCTGGATATTGGATACCGATTTATGGCGCGGTCCCATGTTAGCCTATGGGAGTAATAATTGCGAGTTAAATATACGCTCGTAACTTATATGCTACTCCGTATATGTAATACCAAAATCGCGTAAAATCTGGCGCCGGAGTATTTTGCGGGCGACGCTGCATATGTAATTTCTCCAAAGGGCGCGCCCTGCATCTGTATGTGAAGGAGAGACAAGCCCAGTGCAATATAGCACTGCATGACATGAGAGTTCTGCCGCATGTACATGTTGTGCTTTCTATTTTATATTACTTTACACTTCAGATTCAGTTTTATTATATTGATATTTTGTATACAGCAGTGTATTTAGGATTGTAATTTTACAAATTCGGATTTCACAGTTTATGTGTAACTTAAACAAATAAGGCTCATACTTTATTTGTTTATTTGTATCTTTTACACTTCACATTGCACTTTGTGTTTCTTCTAGATGGCAACAGTATTTACTGCCATGCAGTGCTTCAGATACCTACCGTATCTATTTAACACAGAATATCATGGGAATAAAGCAAATTTGATAATAGAAGTAAATTGGAAACTTTTTTTAAAACGGTATGATCTGCCTGAATCACAAAATAATTATTTGGGGTTTCATATCCCTTTAATGCTTGTTTACGTGTAGAAAACTGACATTGCACAAGAAATTGTTGAATCACGATTTTTAAATTTAGGCCACTGTTGTGGTAATGTGGTACAGAATTTACATTTCTTTTTATTTGAGCCCATACTCTCACTACTGGCTGAGAGATAAAATGGGAAATCAGCACTTAGAGATCAACAAGTATATACCAAACTATCTTTTAAACACAACTGTGCTAATCACAGGAAAAACTTTAGTTTTTATTATACATATTTAAGTTGAGATTATGTAATAATTCTGTAACCTTATATACACAAGGCCACAGAAATGACATAGCAAGTTCAGAGCAGGCTAGAATTGATTCAAGGCTATGTTCAAAGGTTATAAATACATACAAGTTAATAAACCAGTGCCCAATCAAGATATCCAGGCATGTGCCCATGTATATTCAAGCCCAAAGGAGGTATTCAGAGTCCAGGGAGGGTACAGAATAGTTTAGTTTACTGTTATTCAACTCCAGTCCTCAGGACACACCAGTAGGCCACAATCACATGATATCTGACTGAGAGCAAATGTGAAATAATCAGCTGATGGGTGAGAACAAATTAGAGACCATGGTTAGTGATCAGCTGATATTTAATGAAAATCTGTCCGGTTGGTGTTTTCTGAGGACTGGTCTAGATGAGCAAAGGTCAGTATACCAGTCCTCCAAATAATCCAATTCATTAGAATACCTCAAATAACTGAAAAACAGATTGCCTTCACACAGATGAACTATTTGCACAAAGGAAAGGGGTAGGGTGAGCATAGTGCCGCTTTAAAAAGGGATACATGTGAAAAATACATATGTCAGGGCTGTTTTCAGGGCTGTTTAAAGAAATGTTTCGTATAAGAACCCTGACATATGTATTTTTCATATGTGTCCCTTTTTAAAACGACAATATGGTCACCCTAGAAAGGGGGTGATCAGAGTGGCCAAAAAACTGTGTTCCATTGGCAGGTTGCATTCTGCCAGGCTTTACAGCCTCTCTGATTGGCTGCAAACAGCTGGATCTCACACTGGCCAGTTAACCAACTGAACAATGTTAGAAGCTTTTCTTATATCACAACTCGTTTCATAGTTATTCTTTGGTCTATTTAGTTTTTTGTACACTCTCAGTTCACAAGCTAATTAACACGATCATTTATTTTATAAAAAGTAAAAACATTAGTGAAATCACCCTTTTACATTGATTTACATTTTTAAATGAATTGCACTCAAATTAAATGCAATCATCCAATTGTTTATTTATGATTGTTATGAAGTATATTATACAGATTAAGCAGGAAATTTACTTCTGTTGTCAAATTGACTTTGTTCTTTTGGTATGCTTTGTTGAAAAGCATACCTAGGTAGGCATAGGAGCAACACTGCATTAGTATGAGCTAGCTGCTGGTGTGTGGTTACACACCTTGTCATTGACTCAACAGATGTGTCCAGCTAGCTCCCAGAAGTACATAGCTGCTCTGAAGCTCACTATAACAATGGCTTCAATCACAATCTGTCAGCTTACGCCGTTTTGGCTGTTTTTCTGGCTGAAAAGGCCAATTTTCGATTCTACTCGGTCACAATTGAATTTTTTTGTCTCTTTCCTGCACTTGCAAATCTGCTTTCGGATACTCAGTAAAAGATTAATGGGACTAAAAAGGTCTTTGTGATCATAATTTGTTTTTGAGAGACTTTTTCCAACTAGTTTTAACTTTTCCAAGTTGACACCTCAAGGCACTTTATAAAGCCTGGAAATGGCACTTTGGACATCTTTGCAACTATCTGGTTCCATCCGCACCACAACCAAACCATCTGAATGCCAATTATATGTTGGTATGATTGGCACAATTGTTCAATTGCTATATTGTCACTTTAACAAGTAATCGGCTAGATTACAAGTGTTGCGGTACGGCTTTTAACACTGAAAAAATGGCCATTCCAGCGTAATGGTCAGGAACGCATACTATGAATCATGTCGGTATAGCTATACCGCAAGCATTTTAGCCTGTAATACAACGTCCATTCCGCACAAAATTACGTTTTTGTGTGGGATTTTCATAGTGCCGGTATTACAGGTTGTGCGTTCAGGCTAAAAAGCTTGCGTTACAGCCTATACATACACGATCCATACCGCTGATACCAGTAGTTATGGGTTTTGCTAAACAAAAATGTTTCACAAAACTCATAACTAAACTGTTACAAAGTACACTAACACCCATAAACTACCTATTAACCCCTAAACCGCTGCCCTCCAGCATCACAAACACTATTTAAAACTTATTAACCCTGAATCTGAAGCCCACCCACCCATCTTGCGACTATTAAATAAACCTAATAAACCCTAATTCATGGCCCCGACACCACCAAAACTATAATATAGCTATTAATCCCTAATCCCCCGCTCCCCGACATTGCCACCCTTATAATAAAGTTATTAACCCCTAAACCTCCGGCCTCCCACATCATCGCCACTATAATAAAGTTATTAACCCCTAAACCTCCGACCTCCCACATCACAGCCACTAAATAAACATATTAACCCCTAAACTGCCGGCCCCCCACATCGCAAAACTCTAAATTAAACTATTAACCCCTAAACCTAACACTTGCCTAACTTTAAATTAAAATTACAATACAACTATTTTAAAATAAATAAAAACTTACCTATGAAATAAAAAAAACTAACATTAAGCTATAAATTAAACTAACATTACTATTCTAATAAAAAAAAACTTCCAATTAAAAAATCTAAATTACAAATTTAAAAAAACCTAACACTACGAAAAAAATTAAAAAATCTAAATTGACAAAAAATTATAAACACTTAATTACAAAAATAATAAACGAAATTATCAATAATAAAAACAATTACACCTAATCTAATAGCCCTAAAAAAATAAAATAAAACGCCCCCAACAGTAAAACCCACCAGCCAACCAACCCCCAAAATAAAAAACCTAACTCTTAAAAAAAACCTAAGATACGCATTGCCCTTAAAAGGGCATTCAGCTCTTTTTCACTGCCCTTAAAAGGGCATTCAGCTCTTTTACAAAAGCCCAAAGCCCTAATCTAAAAAAAAAAAACCCACCCAAATTTTTTTTTAAAAAAAACCTAACACTAACCCCAGAATATCTACTCACGGTTCCTGAATTCCGGACATCCATCTCCATCCAGGTGGCGAGAAGTCTTCATCCATGCGGCGATATCTTCATCCATCCTAGGGGCCTCTTCTATCTTCATCCTGGTGGAGCGGAGTCATCCTGGAAGCCGATCCCATCCTATACGGAGCGTCCTCTTCATACGGTCACCGCCGTACACTGAAGTTGAATGCAAGGTAGCCGTTTCAAAATGGGGTACCTTGCATTCCTATTGGATGATTTGATTATGATGAGAGCTACTGAAATCCTATTGGCTGATTTGAAATAACCAATAGGATTTCAGTAGCTCTCATCCTATTGGCTGTTTTGAACAGCCAATAAGATTTCATAAGCTCTCATCCCTATTGGCTGATTTGAATTTGAAGAATCAAATCATTCAATAGGAATGCAAGGTACGCCATTTTGAAACGGCTACCTTGCATTCAACTTCAGTGTACGGCGGTGACCGTATGAAGAGGACGCTCCACTCTGTGGTTAGTGTTAGGTGTTTTTTTTTCTTTTTTTTTGGGTGGGTTTTTTTGATTAGGGCTTTGGGCTCTTGAAAAGGAGCTGAATGCTCTTTTAAGGACAATGCCCATGCAAATGCTCCTTTAGGTGCAATGGGAAGCTTAGTTTTTTTTTAGAGTTAGGTTTTTTATTTTGGAGGGTTGGTTGGATGGTGGGTTTTACTGTTGGTGGGACTTTGTATTTTTTTAAAAGTAAAAGAGCTGTTTAACTTAGGGCAATGTCCTACAAAATGTCCTTTTAAGGGATATTGGTAGTTTATTGTAGTCTAGGGGCTGTTTTTATTTTTTGGGGGGCTTTTTTATTTTTATAGGCCTATTAGATTAGGTGTAATTGTTTTTATTTTTTTTTTAATTTGTAATTTCGATTTTTTAATTGGTAGTATTTTTTTATTTTATTAGAATAGTAATGTTAGTTTAATTTATAGTTTAATGTTTATTTTTATTTCACAGGTAAGTTTTTTTATTGATTTTAAGATAGTTATATTGTAATTTCAATTTTAAGTTAGGGGGGTGTTAGGTTTAGGGTATAATTACTTACTTACAGTCCTTGCCCAAGTATAGGTGTTTCTGTGTGAGCTCCTGGGTGCTCTGTTACTTACTGTTGGTGAACTCTGCTTGTCTGACCACTCTGCCTGCTTAACCCCTGAACTTCTGGATTATTTTACTGTTGATGAACTCTGCTTATCTGACCACTCTGCCTGCTTAACCCATGAATTGCTGGATTGCTATACTGCTGCTGAACTCTTCTTGTCTGACCACTCTGCCTGCTTATCCCATGAATTGCTGGATTGCTATACTGCTGCTGAACTATGCTTGTCTGACCACTCTGCCTGCTTAAAGGGACACTGTACCCAAAAAATTTATTTCATGATTCAGATTGAGCATGAAATTTTAAGCAACTTTCTAATTTATTCCTATTATCAAATTTTTTTCTTTCTCTTGGTATCTTTATTTGAAATGCAAGAATGTAAGTTTAGATACCGGCCCATTTTTAGTGAACAACCTGGGTTGTCCTTGCTGATTGGTGGATAAATTCATCCACCAATAAAAAAGTGCTGTCCAGAGTACTGAAACAACAAAAAAAAGCTTAGATGCCTTCTTTTTCAAATAATGATAGCAAGAGAACGAAGAAAAATTGATAATAGGAGTAAATTAGAAAGTTGCTTAAAATTGCATGCTCTTTCTGAATTACAAAATAAAATGTTTGGGTACAGTGTCCCTTTAACCCCTGAACTGTTGGATTGCTATACGGATACTGAACTCTGCCTGTCTGGTCCTTCTATTGGTTTACCCCTGAACTGTTATACTGCTGGATTTCCTTTTGTTGCTGACTCTTGCCTATTCCTGGTCTTTCTATTGGTTTACCCCTGAACTGCTATATTGCTGGATTGTCTTCCTGTTACCTCTAAGGTCTACCTACATCGTATCATGTCTGCTCAAACTTTCATAAATCGTCCCCTATGTGTTTCTATAGAAAAAACTTAAAGGTTTTCTTATACTGTATTTTAAAAGTACTGAAACTGTAAAGCATGAACCTGCTCCATTGCAATATTGTATCTGCATTGAAGATGTTCAAACGAGATTGCACTTTTGTGAAAACAGTATGTTTCACAGGGCTTGCACCTACATTATTAAACTTCTAAAAGGGATTGCATGTTTGGGAAAAGGTGTTTAATAATGTAGGTGCAAGCCATTTGAAACGCACTGTCATGACTGTGTTTAGACTTAGCATGCATGAAGGCACATCTCCTATAAAAACCGAAGACGCAATTTGATTAAACATCTTCTATGTGCAATCCCATTTTAAAGCCCAGTTAGAAAAACACCTGTACTGTTAGTGACAATAACAACAGTGTGAGTGTGACTTAGGATCAAATTTTTTTACATTTAGAGATTACTACATGTCATTTGTAGATGTTGAGGTCCTGATATGACTTTCCAGTATGCTCATCATGGAAAGATAAAAATGGCATTCAGGTGGTTAATCAATGGTGAGGATGGATTCAGAATACAATGGCCCCTATTTATCAAAGGTATTGTGGACCTGATCCGACAGTGCGGATCAGGTCCGCAACACCTCGCTAAATGCGGAGAGCAATACGCTCTCCGCATTTAACATTGCACCAGCAGCTCACAAGAGCTGCTGGTGCAACACCGTCCCCTGCTGACTCGCGGCCAATCGGCCGCCAGCAGGGGGGTGTCAATCAAACCGATCGTACTCGATCGGGTTGATTTCTGGCGATTCCTGTCCGCCTGCTCAGAGCAGGCGGACAGGTTATGGAGCAGCGGTCTTTAGACCGCTGCTTCATAATTTGTGTTTCTGGTGAGTCTGAAGACTCGCCAGAAACAGGGGCCCACAAGCTCCGTTCACAGCTTGATAAATGGGCCCCAATAGGTTAACATCACATATGTAAATAAGTAGTGACAGAGGCGATATATGAAAAAGCATTTACCGTAATCTTAAAGTGTCAGTAAACTTTAAAAATAATGTTATATAATTCTGCACATAGGGCAGAATTATATAACATTATCGGCTAGATTTGGAGTTTTGTCGGTAACGACCCGAAAAACTAACGCCGGCTTTTTTCTGGCCGCACCATAAAAATAACTCTGGTATTGAGAGTCCACATAAAGGCTGCGTTAGGCTCCAAAAAAGGAGCGTAGAGCATTTTTAACGCAGCTTCAACTCTCAATACCAGAGTTGCTTACGGACGCGGCCAGCCTCAAAAACGTGCTCGTGCACGATTCCCCCATAGGAAACAATGGGGCTGTTTGAGCTGAAAAAAAACCTAACACCTGCAAAAAAGCCGCGTTCAGCTCTTAACGCAGCCCCATTGTTTGCTATGCGGAAACACTTCCTACGTCTGCACCTAACACTCTAACATGTACCCCGAGTCTAAACACCCCTAACCTTACACTTATTAACCCCTATTCTGCCGCCCCCGCTATCGCTGACACCTGCATTTTATTTTTAACCCCTAATCTGCCGCTCCGTAAACCGCCGCTACTTACATTATCCCTATGTACCCCTAATCTTCTGCCCTAACATCGCCGACCCCTATATTATATTTATTAACCCCTAATCTGCCCCCCTCAACGTCGCCTCCACCTGCCTACACTTATTAACCCCTAATCTGCCGAGCGGACCGCACCGTTATTATAATAAAGTTATTAACCCCTAATCCGCCTCACTAACCCTATAATAAATAGTATTAACCCCTAATCTGCCCTCCCTAACATCGCCGACACCTAACTTCAATTATTAACCCCTAATCTGCCGACCGGAGCTCACCGCTATTCTAATAAATGGATTAACCCCTAAAGCTAAGTCTAACCCTAACACTAACACCCCCCTAAATTAAATATAATTTTAATCTAACGAAATTAATTAACTCTTATTAAATAAATTATTCCTATTTAAAGCTAAATACTTACCTGTAAAATAAACCCTAATATAGCTACAATATAAATTATAATTACATTGTAGCTATTTTAGGATTAATATTTATTTTACAGGCAACTTTGTAATTATTTTAACCAGGTACAATAGCTATTAAATAGTTAAGAACTATTTAATAGCTAAAATAGTTAAAATAATTACAAAATTACCTGTAAAATAAATACTAACCTAAGTTACAATTAAACTATCAATAAATTAATTAAATAAACTACCTACAATTACCTACAATTAACCTAACACTACACTATCAATAAATTAATTAAATACAATTCCTACAAATAAATACAATTAAATAAACTAGCTAAAGTACAAAAAATAAAAAAGAACTAAGTTACAAAAAATAAAAAAATATTTACAAACATAAGAAAAATATTACAACAATTTTAAACTAATTACACCTACTCTAAACCCCCTAATAAAACAACAAAGCCCCCCAAAATAAAAAATACCCTACTCTATTCTAAATTACTAAAGTTAAAAGCTCTTTTACCTTACCAGCCCTGAACAGGGCCCTTTGCGGGGCATGCCCCAAGAAATTCAGCTCTTTTGCCTGTAAAAAAAAAACATACAATACCCCCCCCCCAACATTACAACCCACCACCCACATACCCCTAATCTAACCCAAACCCCCCTTAAATAAACCTACTACTAAGCCGCTGAAGATCATCCTACCTTGTCTTCACCTCACCAGGTATCACCGATCCGTCCCGGCTCCAAAATCTTCATCCAACCCAAGCAGGGGTTGGCGATCCATCATCCGGTGGCTGAAGAGGTCCAGAAGAGGCTCCAAAGTCTTCATCCTATCCGGGAAGAAGAGGCGATCCGGACCGGCAACCATCTTGATCCAAGCGGCATCTTCTATCTTCATCCGATGACGACCGGCTCCATCCTGAAGACCTCCACCGCGGACCCATCTTCTTCCGGCGAAGTCCAACTGAAGAATGACGGTTCCTTTAAGGGACGTCATCCAAGATGGCGTCCCTCGAATTCCGATTGGCTGATAGGATTCTATCAGACAATCGGAATTAAGGTAGGAATATTCTGATTGGCTGATGGAATCAGCCAATCAGAATCAAGTTCAATCCGATTGGCTGATCCAATCAGCCAATCAGATTGAGCTTGCATTCTATTGGCTGTTCCGATCAACCAATAGAATGCGAGCTCAATCTGATTGGCTGATTGGATCAGCCAATCGGATTGAACTTGATTCTGATTGGCTGATTCCATCAGCCAATCAGAATATTCCTACCTTAATTCCGATTGGCTGATAGAATCCTATCAGCCAATCGGAATTCGAGGGACGCCGTCTTGGATGACGTCCCTTAAAGGAACCGTCATTCTTCAGTTGGACGTCGCCGGAAGAAGATGGGTCCGCGGTGGAGGTCTTCAGGATGGAGTCGGTCGTCATCAGATGAAGATAGAAGATGCCGCTTGGATCAAGATGGTTGCCGGTCCGGATCGCCTCTTCTTCCCGGATAGGATGAAGACTTTGGAGCCTCTTCTGGACCTCTTCAGCCACCGGATGATGGATCGCCAACCCCCGCTTGGGTTGGATGAAGATTTTGGAGCCAGGACGGATCGGTGATACCTGGTGAGGTGAAGACAAGGTAGGATGATCTTCAGCGGCTTAGTAGTAGGTTTATTTAAGGGGGGGTTGGGTTAGATTAGGGGTATGTGGGTGGTGGGTTGTAATGTTGGGGGGGGGTATTGTATGTTTTTTTTTTACAGGCAAAAGAGCTGAATTTCTTGGGGCATGCCCCGCAAAGGGCCCTGTTCAGGGCTGGTAAGGTAAAAGAGCTTTTAACTTTAGTAATTTAGAATAGAGTAGGGTATTTTTTATTTTGGGGGGCTTTGTTGTTTTATTAGGGGGCTTAGAGTAGGTGTAATTGGTTTAAAATTGTTGTAATATTTTTCTTATGTTTGTAAATATTTTTTTATTTTTTGTAACTTAGTTCTTTTTTATTTTTTGTACTTTAGCTAGTTTATTTAATTGTATTTATTTGTAGGAATTGTATTTAATTAATTTATTGATAGTGTAGTGTTAGGTTAATTGTAGGTAATTGTAGGTAGTTTATTTAATTAATTTATTGATAGTTTAATTGTAACTTAGGTTAGTATTTATTTTACAGGTAATTTTGTAATTATTTTAACTATTTTAGCTATTAAATAGTTCTTAACTATTTAATAGCTATTGTACCTGGTTAAAATAAATTCAAAGTTACCTGTAAAATAAATATAAATCCTAAAATAGCTATAATATAATTATAATTTATATTGTAGCTATATTAGGATTTATTTTACAGGTAAGTATTTAGCTTTAAATAGGAATAATTTATTTAATAAGAGTTAATTAATTTCGTTAGATGTAAATTATATTTAACTTAGGGGGGTGTTAGTGTTAGGGTTAGACTTAGCTTGAGGGGTTAATACATTTATTAGAGTAGCGGTGAGCTCCAGTCGGCAGATTAGGGGTTAATAATTGAAGTTAGGTGTCGGCGATGTTAGGGAGGGCAGATTAGGGGTTAATACTATTTATTATAGGGTTAGTGATGCGGATTAGGGGTTAATAACTTTATTATAGTAGCGCTCAGGTCCGCTCGGCAGATTAGGGGTTAATAAGTGTAGGCAGGTGGAGGCGACGTTGAGGGGGGCAGATTAGGGGTTAATAAATATAATATAGGGGTCGGCGGTGTTAGGGGCAGCAGATTAGGGGTACATAAGGATAACGTAGGTGGCGGCGCTTTGCGGTCGGCAGATTAGGGGTTAATAAGTGTAGGCAGGTGGAGGCGACGTTGAGGGGGGCAGATTAGGGGTTAATAAATATAATACAGGGGTCGGCGGTGTTAGGGGGAGCAGATTAGGGGTACATAAGGATAACGTAGGAGGCGGTCGGCAGATTAGGGGTTAAAAAAATGTATTTGAGTGTCGGCGATGTGGGGGGACCTCGGTTTAGGGGTACATAGGAAGTTTATGGGTGTTAGTGTACTTTAGAGTACAGTAGTTAAGAGCTTTAGAAACCGGCGTTAGCCCAGAAAGCTCTGAACTACTGACTTTTTTCCTGCGGCTGGAGTTTTGTCGTTAGATGTCTAACGCTCACTTCAGAAACTACTCTAAATACCGGAGTTAGAAAAATCCCATTGAAAAGATAGGATACGCAATTGACGTAAGGGGATCTGCGGTATGGAAAAGTCGCGGCTGAAAAGTGAGCGTTAGACCCTATTTTGAGTGACTCCAAATACCGGCGGTAGCCTAAAACCAGCGTTAGGAGCCTCTAACGCTGGTTTTCACGGCTACCGCCAAACTCCAAATCTAGGCCTATATTAGCCAAACATTATAAATCATAATGTACCCTATTAATTTTTTTTAAAAAGCGCTGTTTCACAGACCTGCTCTCTGTACTCTGCTGAGCGGGTCTGTTGTTTTTACTGAGCGCATCGGGCCAGCTGTATAGTCACAGCCCGGCCCGACCGCGCCATTATACACAGTGCAGCTCGCTCCTGCTGTCAGACAGAGCAGGAGCGAGCTGCACTTAGTGTTATGGCGCGGTCGGGCCAGGCTGTGACAAACAGACCCGCTCAGCAGAGTACAGAGTGCAGGTCTGTAAAACAGCTTTTTTTTAAAAAAATTAATAGGGTACATTATGATTTATAATGTTTGGCTAATATAATGTTATATAATTCTGCACTATGTGCAGAATTATATAACATTATTTTTAAGGTTTACTGTCCCTTTAAGAGGTGTGAATGGGCTGTTGTATCTGTCAGTTTTGGGTGACCTCCCAATTTCTATTTCAAGAACAATTACTTGTTTTTCTGTAGAAAATGCATTTGCAGATGTAGGCTCTTAAACAAATCCATGTTGCATTGTAATCACCCAATAAACCAATCCTAGCAGAAAGAAAAAATGCATTTTAAGGAGCAAATCACTGCATTAATAAACTATGGGTTTAACCTATTTGTAGTTAGATACAGCAATAACGTAATAAAAAAGCACATCTTTTTGCACTTCTATGTCCCTTTAAATGTTTCATACAGTAGATATTATTCAACTTTTATTCTCTTATGATTTTTTGTATATTGACCTGTTTAATGCTGTCCAGATCTACAGAGTATTATTATTATTCATCTGTTATTTAATAACAGCACATTTTGTCCCTTAAAGCCACTTATGCAACCACTTTTTCAAGCTCTTGCACAACTGATGATTTCACTTAGGGAAGTGTTTGTGCTGGCAGATACAGAGGGAATCTGAGTTTAAAGGGACAGTCAAGTCCAAAAAAAACCTTTCATGATTTAAATAGGGAATGCAAGTTAAAACAACTTTCCAATTTACTAATTTACTTTTATCACCAATTTTGCTTTGTACTCTTGGTATTCTTAGTTGAAAGCTAAACCTAGGAGGTTCATATGCTAATTTCTTAGGCCTAGATTTAGAGTTTGGCGGTAGCCGTGAAAACCAGCGTTAGAGGCTCCTAACGCTGGTTTTAGGCTACCGCCGGTATTTGGAGTCAGTCAGGAAAGGGTCTAACGCTCACTTTTCAGCCGCGACTTTTCCATACCGCAGATCCCCTTACGTCAATTGCGTATCCTATCTTTTCAATGGGATCTTCCTAACTCCGGTATTTAGAGTCGTGTCTGAAGTGAGCGTTAGAATTCTAACGACAAAACTCCAGCCGCAGAAAAAAGTCAGTAGTTAAGAGCTTTCTGGGCTAACGCCGGTTCATAAAGCTCTTAACTACTGTGCTCTACAGTACACTTACACCCATAAACTACCTATGTACCCCTAAACCGAGGTCCCACCACATCGCCGCCACTCGATTAAATTTTTTTAACCCCTAATCTGCCGACCGCCACCTACGTTATACTTATGTACCCCTAATCTGCTGCCCCTAACACCGCCGACCCCTATATTATATTTATTAACCCCTAACCTGCCCCCCACAACGTCGCCGCCATCTACGTACAATAATTAACCCCTAATCTGCCGACCGCAAAGCGCCGCTACTTACGTTATCCTTATGTACCCCTAATCGTCTGCCCCTAACACCGCCGACCCCTATATTATATTTATTAACCCCAAATCTCCCCCCCTCAACGTCGCCTCCACCTGCCTACACTTATTAACCCCTAATCTGCCGAGTGGACCGCACCGCTACTATAATAAAGTTATTAACCCCTAATCCGCCTCACTAACCCTATAATAAATAGTATTAACCCCTAATCTGCCCTCCCTAACATAGCCGACTCCTAACTTCAAACATTAACGCCTAATCTGCCGACTGGAGCTCACCGCTATTCTAATAAATGTATTAACCCCTAAAGCTAAGTCTAACCCTAACACTAACACCCCCCTAAGTTAAATATAATTTAAATCTAACGAAATAAATTAACTCTTATTAAATAAATGATTCCTATTTAAAGCTAAATACTTACCTGTAAAATAAATCCTAATATAGCTACAATATAAATTATAATTATATTTTAGCTATTTTAGGATTTATATTTATTTTACAGGTAACTTTGTATTTATTTTAACCAGGTACAATAGCTAAAATAGTTAAAATAATTACAAAATTACCTGTAAAAGAAATCCTAACCTAAGTTACAATTAAACCTAACACTACACTATAAATAAATAAATTAAATAAAATACCTACAATTACCTACAATTAAACCTAACACTACACTATCAATAAATTAATTAAATACAATATCTACAAATAAATACAATGATATAAGCTAACTAAAGTACAAAAAATAAAAAAATATTTACAAACATCAGAAAAATATTACAACAATTTTAAACTAATTACACCTACTCTAAGCCCCCTAATAAAATAACAAAGACCCCCAAAATAAAAAAATGCCCTACCCTATTCTAAATTACTAAAGTTCAAAGCTCTTTTACCTTACCAGCCCTGAACAGGGCCCTTTGCGGGGCATGCCCCAAAGAATTCAGCTCTTTTGCCTGTAAAAAAACCACATACAATACCCCCCCCAACATTACAACCCACCACCCACATACCCCTAATCTAACCCAAACCCCCCTTAAATAAACCTAACACTAAGCCCCTGAAGATCTTCCTACCTTATCTTCACCATACCAGGTTCACCGATCGATCCAGAAGAGCTCCTCCGATGTCCTGATCCAACCCCAAGCGGGGGGCTGAAGAGGTCCATGATCCGGCTGAAGTCATCATCCAAGCGGGAGCTGAAGAGGTCCATGATCCGGCTGAAGTCTTCATCCAAGCGGGAGCTGAAGAGGTCCATGATCCGGCTGAAGTCTTCTATCAACGGCATCTTCAGTCTTCTTTCTTCGGGAGCCATCATCTTCCAGCCGACGCGGAACATCCTCTTCTCCCGATGCCTACTCGCCGAATGACGGTTCCTTTAAATTATGTCATCCAAGATGGCGTCCCTCGAATTCCGATTGGCTGATAGGATTCTATCAGCCAATCGGAATTAAGGTAGGAATATTCTGATTGGCTGATGGAATCAGCCAATCAGAATCAAGTTCAATCCGATTGGCTGATCCAATCAGCCAATCAGATTGAGCTCGCATTCTATTGGCAATCGGATTGAACACTAACCCCCTGAAGATCACTCTACCGTGAGACGTCTTCACCCAAGCCGGGCAGAAGAGGTCCTCCAGACGGGCAGAAGTCTTCATCCAGATGGCATCTTCTATCTTCATCCATCCGGCGTGGAGCGGGTCCATCTTCAAGACATCCGACGTGGAGCATCCTCTTAGGTTTTTTAGGTTTTTTTAAGGGGGGATTGGGTGGGTTTTAGAGTAGGGTTGGTTGTGTGGGTGGTGGGTTTTAATGTTGGGGGTGTATTTGTAATTTTTTTTACAGGTAAAAGAGCTGATTACTTTGGGGCAAAAGGGCAAAAGGCCCTTTTAAGGGCTATTTGTAATTAGTGTAGGGTAGGGCTTTTTTATTTTGGGGGGCTTCTTTATTTTGTTAGGGGGATTAGAGTAGGTGTAATTAGTTTAAAATTCTTGTAATTATTTTATTATTTTCTGTAATTTAGTGGAGTTTTTTTTCGTACTTTAGATATTTTTTTTTTTTTTTTTTTTTTTTTTTTTTTTAAATATTTTTATTGAGGCAAATAATGAAACAGTACAGAACATAGTAACCACAAACATAGGCCCTTAACCCGTAAGGGCAATTGTCAAAAGTATATAACGCTACCAATACAGTAAGCATGACATGTCATATTTTGAATCATTAATGAGAACTTACATTTCAAAAACAACAAGTGTTATAGAACAAATCGTCAAAGATAATGTATGCAATTGTAGTGCTTCCTGTGTGGTTAAAAACAGAAAAACTGACCTCAGGTTTTTTAGATAAGTCACATATAGGGCCCTTGTTGGGTCCTTCAGATTATAAACATATACATATATTATTGAGAAATTTATCAATCATAACTATAATGCAGGACTCTTATGTAATATTTAAGGGGTCATCGATGGGATCTGTGTCCCTTAGCTTAATAAATAAGCTCCAAAAGGGGGGGGGGCGGAGCCTGGTAATATAGAAACAAACTAAAAACAAAAATTATAAGACAGTAGAGTTGGACCTGGACTAATACTAGGAATGTATGTGGGGCTGGGCAAATTTCTCTAACCTTAACATATAGAATCGTCTTTGCTGCAAAATTGTGGTACCTGCTGGTTATTTAACAGAAATCATCTATTATATTAACTGAGGGCTAAGTGTTGCCAGATACAAAAAAAACAATAAGGCAGTACAAGAACCTGCACATGTTACCTCGCAGTACAAAGAAAGTTTGCTGTCACCCTAGCATTAATTAAACCCTCCAATAGCATAGAGAGGATTGTACTGCGGATATTATGTCACAGGAGGAGTTCTTGGGCTGGTAGAGAAATGATATAGGGCTAACTATGATATCTCCCCTCAGGGGTTGATGTCACCACTGGACGAAGCCGGACAAGGGCAATGGGATATGACCCACTCTCTCTCAAGAGTGGGAAAGGATGAGGGGAGATATCAATAACGTTGGGGAATTAATACACTCTGAAAAAAACAGAAGAAAATAGGAGTTAACATAATATATCATATTACCCTCGCGTGAACAATAATAACAGCATTCTGGGTGGTTCCTTGTTAAGCTAAAAGAGTTGTCGTCTATGGATTAACTTATTTATTAATTATAGTCACACCTGAGGTTACACTTCATATACATAAGGATTGAGGTACTGACAGCTATCAGTATGTAAAGATAGCCATTAGGGCAACTAAAAATGGTAAAACTATAGGAATTCTTATGGAGAATTATAGTTATGGTCAATACTGCACCATCTCGGCCGCTGACGGCGCAGCAAGACAATATTATTTGTCAACATCCTGGCTTAAATATATTATCCCTCTCCTTTAGGTCATCCTAACTGATTATAATAACAGTTAGTCAGATCTCCATCAATAACGTTTATCTGATATATTACTATCATATATATAACTATTTAGGGGAAATAGTATAAGCGGACAACATATAAAATAATAAAAACATAGAATTTAAACAACAGAAACAGAACCCTATATAACTAAATACAGCAGTGCAGCTATATATAAGACCGAGTGTGTACTGTCGGATAGAGAGACATTTTACATATGGCTAGTTGGCTAATTAACATAAAAAAATAATTACTGCATTGTATCAGTACAATAACAAGATAGTGACTCCACTGACAATAAATGGCATATAGAATAGTAAGCTTTAGCACTATATATTATTTGGACATGTATCCCTATCATCTAAAAGCTCAGCTCATGGTAAATGTGAATTGGGCATGGTGTCAAATAGTAGCATATAGTACGTTAAGTATATTGTCCCATCTAAGACAGTCACCATCAGTACAGGTAGCTACATTCTAGGTCTAAGCTTGAGGGTAAACACAGCAGCGTATATAAAACATGCAAGGCAGAGCAATGGTTTACCGAAAACCACTAGTGGTATGTACTGGAATAATGCATAAAATAATAGGAGCTATGCAAAGGCTTCATAAAATTTATCTATAATCTCTAATGTGCTATACTCAACCTTGATGGATGGCATTCAGTAGTAGCACACATGAAATATCTTTATAAATCAAAAATATATATAGAGATAAGCCAGTAATAACCTAACAAACTGTAAAACTATTGAGCATAACATTAACTGTATTTGTAAAGGAATGTCTCATAAACATGCGTGTGGGAGACTATGCCCCTATGTTATAAATTGCGCAGATAGATAAAGTCATCGAACTCTTTAACAGCAGTCCACGTTTGGCCTCTGCCAGGGGGCCTATCCCACACCAACTGACCACAATGTCCAAACATCTGGGTACTGGTAGTCTTTTACGGCCATAGAGAAATTTATTTCCCTTAGTATATCGTTTCCTTCTCTGGGCCACATTGCAATCAGAAGAAATAAAGGATCCCGTTCAATAAATACTTTTCCGGTGAGCAACTTCGGGGCCATAGGAACTCTGTGTGAGCTATACTCCGTTGCTGTTTGTATCTTTACGACTCCTGCCCTTAACAGCATCTGCGGCTCCCCTCTGTGTTCCATCTCACATGCAATGGAGTCGGCATGACTGGCGTCCATCCAAGATGTCACTAGCTGGGTTGGAAGCAGGTGCATATCCTCTGCACAAACATCAGCTGCCTCTCCTGTATACTGGACAACCCGCGGTCCGCACTGAGCAGCCAGGCTCTCATCTTGAGGTAAATGTATCTCACACGTGGTCGCCTTCTCAGGATCTGTAAGTGCCCGATTGAACACTCTAAGCAGTACATTTTCCATGTCCCATAGAAAAGTTTGTATTGCGGCAGCAATATCACCCATGGTGGCGACTATCCACCTCTGAGAATTGAAGTGGCTGTATGTCCTAACGATGATATCAGTGCAACTATCTCTGCCGCTATAGCTGTAGGAAGTGACCACGCGGCCAGTTCATATAACTTTCGTCAGGCTGTAGGCACGTCTTAGGCTTAAAACTCTTTTAAATAGGGTATACTGCTTAGATGAAATGTATAAAAAGTCTCAAAATTTGTCCAAAATAGCCCCAAAAAAAAGAAATTTAAGCAGGAGCTCCTGACACATACGTCCTGCCGCTTCTGCAGTTGGCTCCGCCCCCCCTACTTTAGATATTTTTATTAAATTGTAATTAATTGTATTTAGTTTAGGTAATTAATTTAATTATAGTGTAGTGTTAGGTGTAATTGTAACTTAGTTTAGGTTTTATTTTACAGGTAAATGTGTCTTTATTTTAACTAGGTAGTTATTAAATAGTTAATAACTATTTAATAACTATTCTACCTAGTTAAAATAAATACAAAGTTGCCTGTAAAATAAAAATAAACCCTAAGCTAGATACATTGTAACTTGTAACTATTAGTTATATTGTAGCTAGCTTAGGCTTTATTTTATCGGTAAGCATTTAGTTTTAAACAGGAATAATTTAGCTAATTATAGTAATTTTATTTAGATTTATTGTAATTATATTTAAGTTAGGGGGGGTTAGGGTTAGACTTAGATTTAGGGGTTAATACATTTAATATAGTGGCAGCGACATTGGGGTCGGCAGATTAGGGGTTAATAATATTTAAATAGTGTTTGCGATGCGGGAGTGCGGCAGTTTAGGGGTTAATATATTTATTATAGTGGTGGCGATGTCCAGTTCGGCAGATTAGGGGTTAAATATTTTATTTTAGTGTTTGCAATGTGGTGGGGCCTCGGTTTAGGGGTTAATAGGTAGTTTATGGGTGTTAGTATACTTTTTAGCACTTTAGTTAAGAGTTTTATGCTACGGTGTTGTAGTGTAAAACTCTTAACTACTGACTTTTGCCAGTCTTGACAGGAGTGGGTCTACCGCTCACTTTTGGTCAGATTCGTAATACCGGCATTATGCAAGTCCCATTGAAAATATAGGATACGCAATTGTAGTAAGTGGATTTGCGGTATTTCCGAGTCTGGCCAAAAATGTGAGCAGTGAGCCTGTCATTTCAAGACTCGTAATAGCAGCAGGCGTTAAAAAGTAGCGTTGGGACCTCTGAACGCTGCTTTTTAACCCTAACGCACAGCTCGTAATCTAGCCGATAATATTTAAACTTGCCAAGAAATCAATAAAATATGAGAATAAATAACCATTACTCCCCTCTCGTATTGCTGTTGGGTTTACTGTACAGTAGCCTATCAGATACATACAGTCATATTAACAAAAGCGGCCTGCTCTTGATAGGCTACTGTTACATATGCATCAAAAGCACATTTTTACACGAGAGGTAAATAAGAATAAAAAGCTTATATTATTGTTTAACTGTTAGCCATAAATATTTTATGCAGGGTGATGATTAGAAAATTATCCTGATCTATTGCTTTAGCAATATTTAGGTTTAATCATGACTCATTTTAGGGCTGTCACATTTGTAGAACATGTATTATCTAAAATACCACCATCTGATTTAATACATGTCTAAACAGAAAAACAAGTATGCATTTGCAGTTGCACCCACACTTTATACCATACACCTGCACTTTATACCAAACACCCGCACTTTATAGCATACACCCGTATTTTATACCATACACCTACAGCTACACTTTATACCATACACCTACACTTTATACCATACACCTGCACTTTATACCATACACCTGCACTTTATACAAGACACCTACATTTTATACCATACACCTACATTTTATAGCATACACCTACACTTTACACCATACACCTGCACTGTATACCATACACCTACGCTTTATACCATACACCTGCACTTTATACCATACCATCTTTTCATGTGACAACACTGAAGAAATGAAACTTTGATGCTACAATGTAAAGTAGTGAGTGTACAGCCTGTATAACAGAGTAAATGTGTTCTCCCCTCAAAATAACTCAACACACAGCCATTAATGTCTAAACCGTTGGCAACAAAAGTGAGTACACCCCTAAGTGGAAATGTCCAAATTGGGCCCAAAGTGTCAATATTTTGTGCGGCCACCATTATTTTCCAGCACTGCCTTAACCCTCTTGGGCATGGAGTTCACCAGAGCTTCACAGGTTGCTACTGGAGTCCTCTTCCACTCCTCCATGATGATATCACGGAGCTGGTGGATGTTAGAGACTTTGCTCTCCCCCACCTTCCATTTGAGGATGCCCCACATATGCGCAATAGGGTTTAGGTCTGGAGACATGCTTGGCCAGTCCATCACCTTTACCCTTAGCTTCTTTAGCAAGGCAATGGTCACCTTGGAGGTGTGTTTGGGGTCGTTATCATGTTGGAATACTACCATGCGGCCCAGTCTCAGAAGGGAGGGGATCATGCTCTGCTTCAGTATGTCACATTACATGTTGGCATTCATGGTTCCCTCAATGAACTGCTGCCCCAGTGCCGGCAGCACTCATGCACACCCAGACTATGACACTCCCACCACCATGCTTGACCGTAGGCAAGACGCACTTGTCTTTGTACTCCTCACCTGGTTGCCGCCACACACTCTTGATACCATCTGAACCAAATAAGTTTATCTTGGTCTCATCGGACTACAGGACATGGTTCCAGTAATCCATATCCTTAGTCTGCTTGTCTTCAGCAAACTGTTTGTGGGCTTTCTTGTGCATCATCTTTAGAAGAGGCTTCCTTCGGGGACGACAGCCATGCAGACCAATTTGATGCAGTGTGCGGCGTATGGTCTGAGCACTGACAGGCTGCCCCCCCACCCCTTCAACCTCTGCAGCAATGCTGGCAGCATTCATACACCTATCTCCCAAAGACAACCTCTGGATAAGACGCAGAGCACGTGCACTCAACTTCTTTGGTCGACCATGGCAAGGACTGTTCTGAGTGGAACCTGTCCTGTGAAACCACTGTATGGTCTTGCCCACCATGCTGTAGCTCAGTTTCAGGGCCTTGGCAAGCTTCTTATAGCCTATGCCATCTTTATGTAGAGTAACAATTCTTTTTTTCAGATCCTCAGAGAGTTCTTTGCCATGAGGTGCCATGTTGAACTTCCAGTGACCAGTATGAGAGAGTGTAAGAGCGATAACATCAAATTTAACACACCTGCTCCCTATTCACACCTGAGACCTTGTAACACTAACGAGTCACATGACACTGGGGAGGGAAAATAGCTAATTGGGCCCAATTTGGACATTTCCACTTAGGGGTGTACTCACTTTGGTTGCCAACGGTTTAGACATTAATGGCTGTGTGTTGAATTTTTTGAGGGGACAGCAAATTTACACTGTTATACAGGCTGTACACTCACTACTTTACATTGTAGCAAAGTGTAATTTCTTCAGTGTTGTCACATGAAAAGATATAATAAAATATTTACAAAAATGTGAGGGGTGTACTCACTTTTGTGAAATACTGAACATTTTATACCATACACCTACACTTTGTACCATACACCTACATTTTATGCCTTACACCCACAATTTGTACCATACACCTACACTTTATACCATACACCCACACTTTATACAATACACCCACAATTTGTACCATACACCTGCACTTTATATCATACACCTGCACTTTATACCATACACCCACACTTTGTACCATACACCTACATTTTATACATTACACCCACACTTTATACCATACACCTGCACTTTATACCATACACCTAACCTTTATACTTTACACATGCACTTTATGGCATACACTCACAATTTATACCATACACCTACATTTTATACGATCCACCCACACTTTGTACCATACAACTACATTTTATACATTATACCCAAACTTTATACGATACACTTGCAATTTATACCATACACCTACACTTGATACCATACACCTACACTTTATACTTTACACATGCACTTTATGCCATACACTCACAATTTATACCATACACCTACATTTTATACGATACACCCACACTTTGTACCATACACCTACATTTATACCATACACCTGCAATTTATACCATACACCTACACTTGGCACCATACACCTACACTTTATACGTTACACATGCACTTTATGCCATACACTCACAATTTATACCATACACCTACATTTTATACGATACACCCACACTTTGTACCATACACCTACATTTATACCATACACCTGCAATTTATACCATACACCTACACTTTGTACCATACACCTACACTTTATACGTTACACATGCACTTTATGCCATACACTCACAATTTATACCATACACCTACATTTTATACGATACACCCAAACTTTATACCATACCCCTGCACTTTATACAATACACTCGCACTTGATACCATACACTCACACTTGATACCATACACCTACATTTTATACCATACACCCTCACTTTGTACCATATTGCACCTGAAACAGTGGAGGTTCTTGGGGGATTGCTATGAACACCATTAATTATTATAGAACCCCCATATTTTAAAGGTGCCATCTGCCCTGCATTTGGCAGGTACTGCCTTGTTTATATGATCAGCGCTCAACAAGGAGAGACATAAAGGTGGGAGTAGGGAAAATGTAAGTAGTAAAAGGTGGTGCAATATAATGTCCCTCTTAGAACCCACTATCCTTTATATTTAATTGGAAGCCAACCCTAACCTGTAGACATAAAAATCATATCCCATGTTTAATTAAGCATGGCAAAAATATTGGATGCATTCATCATTTATTCTACCTTCTTCTCCTGTAGTTTACCTCTAAAAACTATACTTCTTAAATTCCAAGACAAGGCCAGTGATCCATTCAAGAGTGGCAGTCAGTACTAGTCACCATTAGTTACCAATCACCATCTACATTCTTCTTAGGAGCTGCAATGTTTGTGTTCTATCGAAAACTCCAATACATTGAAAACTCCAATTTGACGTCACTTTCGGTGATTCCATATATCTGATTGGTCCGTGTTTCAGTGAGTGACAGGATTCAACACCAATCAGAAGGGCACTGTAATCGCCTATCTTCACTATCTATTTTGCCTCCACCTGGGAGGTTCAATGGGGGGGTGATGCCGCCTTGAAAACCTCATTCCCCAAGATTTAATTGGGGTGTATGCCAGAGGATCGGCGGTGCACCCCCCAAGACAGGCAAAACATATAGTGAAAATAGAAGACTCACCGAAAGTGACATCAGATTGGAGTTTTAGAGGAATTGGAGTTCTCGACAGAACACTTGCATTTTTGCTTTAGAATGCCTCTTTTAAAAAAAAATGGACAGGCAGCATTACAGTTGTAGATAAGACCTGGCCGTGTTCCATGACAGTTGCTAGACACCCTTATTAAACTGGCCATTTGCCATAACCATAATTATGTAATCAAGGGGCTAAAAGCCAGTTCAGATAAAAAGATTTTTAATAACATAGCATGATATTTTTTGTTCTTCTTAAATCACAGGAATTTGGCTAATGTTTAAAAGCTATGTCAACAATATATTCCATTCATCAGGCATTTGTTTTTTTCCAAATTCTAGTCCTACATCTTTTCTCTGCATAAAATCACACTAGGGGGCCTATCTATCAAGCTCTGTATGGAGATTAATGGCCTGTGTTTCTGGCGAGCCTTCAGCCTGCTCCATAACCTGTCCGCCTGCTCTGAGGAGACAGACAGACATCGCCGCAATTCAACCTGATCGGGTTGATTGACACCCCCCTGCTAGCGGCCGATTGACAGCAAATCTGCAGGGGGCGGCGTTGCACCAGCAGTTCACAAGAGCTGCTGGTGCAATGCTGAATGCGGAGAGCGTATTGCACTCCGCATTCAGCGAGGTCTGTCGGACATGATCCGCAATATGTCCGACAGGCCTTTCATAAATAGGCCCCCATATGATTTTGGTCGGTACAGTGAGGCACTTAAAAAAAATGTAGAAACACTAATTTTATTTTGAAAAATGTTTTGTTGCTATGTTCCTAATGTGAAACAGAGATTGCTATAATACAAAACAAGGTCTAAAAAAAATCCCAAACCCTAACCCATGCTGGCAAGGTTTTGAATATCAGGCCCCTGATCCTAAGCTGAATTATCTACGGTATAGATTTGGAAGTTAATGACAAATAGCCATGAATGAGACAGCTTTTTTGTAGCTTTCATACTGTATATAAATAGCTCAGCGACTTCTATATAAAACACAATAGGTCAAGCTCAGTGGCCAGGTTTATAGGCCGACATTAAGGATGTTAGGTACAGATAGCAGACAAGAGACCAGCTGGTATAACATGCAGGTTATGCACTAGCAGACGAAGCTAACAAGCAATTTAACTCCACACACGGATAGCATTAAAAGACGGGGACTCAGATTAAATGGGTGTACTTTTGTTAAGTGTGATAATTTTTTAATTAGTTTTTAACAGATATTAACACTAAAATGTGTAATAGGTATACATAATTACAAAGCAGTAGTAGTATAATGCAGAAAAAAAGAATTACAGGTACTACCAGCAGGGGCAAAGTTTCCCAAACCTCAAAATGCCTATAAATACACCCCTCACCACACCCACAGTTCAATTTAACGAATAGCGAAGAAGTGGGGTGATAAAGAAAGGAGTAAAAAGCATCAACAAAGGAATTTGGAAATAATTGTGCTTTATACAAAAAAATCATAACCACCATAAAAAAGGGGGTGGGCCTCGTGGGCTCTTGCCAATATGAAAGAAATTAATTTATCAGGTAAGTTCTTACATAAATTATATTTTCTTTCATGTAATTGGCAAGAGTCCATGAGCTAGTGACGTATGGGATAGCAATACCCAAGATGTGGAACTCCACGCAAGAGTCACTAGAGAGGGAGGGATGAAAATAAAAACAGCCATTTTCCGTTGAAAAAAATTAATCCCCAACCCAAAATATAAGTTTATTCTCATAAATGCGAGGAATAAACTTAAATCAAAAGCAGAAAAACCAAACTGAAACAGCTGCCTGAAGAACTTTTCTACCAAAACGTGCTTCCGAAGAAGCAAATACATCAAAATCGTAGAATTTAGTAAATGTATGCAAAGAAGACCAAGTAGCAGCTTTGCAAATCTGATCAACTGAAGCTTCATTCTTTAAAGCCCAGGAAGTTGAAACTGATCTAGTAGAATGAGCTGTAATTCTCTGAGACGGGGCTTGACCCGACTCCAAATAGGCTTGATGAATCAAAGGTTTATCCCACGAGACCAAGGAAACGGCAGAAACCTTCTGACCTTTCCTGGAACCAGAAAAGATAACAAATAGACTAGAAGTCTTCCTGAAATCTTTAGTAGCTTCAACATAAAATTTCAGAGCTCTCACCACATCCAAAGAATGTTAAGATCTCTCCAAAGAATTCTTAGGATTAGAATACAAGGAAGGGACAACAATTTCTCTATTAATTTTGTTAGAATTCCCAAACTTAGGTAAGAATTTAAATGAAGTCCGCAAAACTGCCTTATCCTGATGAAAAATCAGAAAAGGAGATTCACAACAGAGAGTGGATAATTCAGAAACTCTTCTAGCAGAAGAGATGGCCAAAAGAAACAACACTTTGCAAGAAAGTAGTTTAATGTCCAAAGAATGCATAGGATCAAACGGAGTAACCTGTAAAGCCTTCAAAATTAAAACCAAATTAAGACTCCAAGGAGGAGAGATTGATTTAACGACAGGCTTGATACGAACCAAAGCCTGCACAAAACAATGAATATCAGGAAGTTTAGCAATCTTTCTGTGAAATAAAACAGAAAGAGCAGAGATTTGTCCTTTCAGGGAACTTGCAGACAAACCTTTATCCAAACCATCCTGAAGAAACTGTAAAATTCTAGGAATTCTAAAAGAATGCCAAGAGAATTTATGAGAAGAACACCATGAAATGTAAGTCTTCCAAACTCGAAAACTCGATAATCAATCTTTCTAGAAACAGATTTACCAGCCTGCAACATAGTATTAATCACTGAGTCAGAGAAACCTCTATGACTAAGCACTAAGCGTTCAATTTCCATACCTTAAAATTTAATGATTTGACATCCTGATGGAAAAACGAACCTTGAGATAGAAGGTCTGGCCTTAATGGAAGTGGCCAAGGTTGGCAACTGGACATCCGTACAAGATCCACATACCAAAACCTGTGAGGCCATGCTGGAGCCACCAGCAGCACACACAATTGCTCATGATAATTTTGGAGATCACTCTTGGAAGAACTAGAGGCGAGAAAATATAAACAGGTTGATAACACCAAGGAAGTGTCAAGGCATCCACTGCTTCCGTCTGAGGATCCCTGGACCTGGACAGGTACCTGGGAAGTTTTTTGTTTAGATGAGATGCCATCAGATCTATTTCTGGAAGCCCCCACATCTGAACAACTTGAGAAAACACATCTGGGTGGAGAGACCATTCTCCCGGATGTAAAGTCTGATGACTGAGGTAATCCGCTTCCTAATTGTCTATACCTGGGATATGAACTGCAGAAATTAGATAGGAGCTGGATTCTGCCCAAACAAGTATTCAAGATACTTTTTTCATAGCTTGAGGACTGTGAGTCCCACCCTGATGATTGACATATGCCACAGTTGTGATATTGAAAATAAATGATCGGTTCTCTCTTCAACAGAGGCCAAACCTGAAGAGCCCTGAGAATCGCACAGAGTTCCAAAATATTGATTGATAATCTCACCTCTTGAGATTTCCAAACCCCTTGTGCTGTCCAAGATCCCCAAACAGCTCCCCACCCTGAAAGACTCGCATCTGTCATGATCACAGTCCAGGTTGGATGAACGAAAGAGGCCCCTAGTATTATACGATGGTGATCTAACCACCAAGTCAGAGAAAGTCGAACATTGGGATTTAAGGATATTAATTGTGATATCCTTGTATAATCCCTGCACCATTGGTTCAGCATACAAAGCTGGAGAGGTCTCATATGAAAACGAGAAAAGGGGATTGCGTCCGATGCTGCAGTCATGAGACCTAAAACTTCCATGCACATAGCTACTGAAGGGAATGACTGAGACTGAAGGTTCCAACAGGCTGCAACCAATTTCAAACGTCTCTTGTCTGTTAGAGACAAAGTCATGGACACTGACTCTATCTGGAAACCTAAAAAGGTTACCTTTTTCTGAGGAATCAAAGAACTTTTTGGTATATTGATCCTCCAGTCATGTCTTTGAAGAAACAACACTAGTTGATTTGTGTGAGATTCTGCAGAACGTAAAGACTGAGCGAGTACCAAGATATCGTCCAAATAAGGAAACACTGCAATACCCCGCTCTCTGATTACATAGAGTAGGGAACCGAGAACCTTTGAAAAGATTCTTGGAGCTGTCACTAGGCTAAAAGGAAGAGCAACAAATTGGTAATGCTTGTCTAGAAAAGAGAATCTCAGGAACTGATAGTGATCCGGATAATTCAGAATATGAAGATATGCATTGTGTAAGTCTATTGTGGACATATAATGCACTTGCTGAACAAAAGGCAGAATAGTCCTTATAGTCACCATTTTGAAAGTTGGTACTCTTACATATCGATTCAAAATCTTTAAATCCAGAACTGGCCTGAATGAATTTTCTTTCTTTGGGACAATGAATAGATTTGAATAAAACCCCAGACCCTGTTCCTGAAACGGAACTGGCATGATTACCCCTGATAACTCCAGGTCTGAAACACACTTCAGGAAAGCCTGAGCCTTTACTGAGTTTGCTGGAATGCGTGAGAGAAAAAATCTTCTCACAGGCGGTCTTACTCTGAATCCTATTCTGTAGGATACTCTGAATCGAATGATTTCGGACCGAATTGATCCAAACATCTTTGAAAAATTTTAATCTGCCCCCTACCAGCTGAGCTGGAATGAGGGCCGCACCTTCATGTGGACTTGGGTGCTGGCTTTGATTTCTTAAATGGATTGGATTTATTCCAATTTAAAGAAGGCTTCCAATTGGAAACAGATTCCTTGGGGGAAGGATTAGGTTTCTGTTCCTTATTTTGTCGAAAGGAACGAAAACGGTTAGAAGCTTTAGATTTACCCTTAGGTCTTTTATCCTGAGCCAAAAAAACTCCCTTCCCCCAAGTGACAGTTGAAATTATTGAATCCAACTGAGAACCAAATAATTTATTACCTTGGAAAGAAAGAGATAGCAATCTGGACTTAGAAGTCATATCAGCATTCCAAGAATTGAGCCACAAAACTCTTCTAGCTAAAATAGCTAAAGACATAGAATTAACATCAATTTTGATGATATAAAAAATGGCATCACAAATGAAATTATTAGCATGTTGAATCAACTTAACAATGTTAGACAAATCATTATCCGATACTTGTTGCGCTAAAGTTTCCAACCAAAAAGTTGAAGCAGCTGCAACATCAGACAAATAAATTGCAGGCCTAAGAAGATGACCTGAATATAAATAAGCTTTCCTTAGATAAGATTCAAGTTTCCTATCTAAAGGATCTTTAAGAAAAAAAAGAAGTACTATCTTCCTTAGGAATATTAGTACATTTACAAGAGTAGAGATAGCCCCATCAACTTTGGGGATCTTTTCCCAAAACTCCAATCTAACTGCTGGCAAAGCATACAACTTTTTAAACCTTGAAGAAGGAATAAAAGAAGTACCAGGCCTATTCCATTCTTTATAAATCATATTAGAAATAGCATCAGGAACTGGAAAAACCTCTGGAATAACCACAGGAGGTTTATAAACAGAATTTAAACGTTTACTAGTTTTAATATCAAGAGGACTAGTTTCCTCCATATCTAATGCAATCAACACTGACGCAATAAACTGGCATTTTGCACCCTTGCGAGCCTAATTCTGCCCACAAATTTAAAAGACAGTCGATTTGAAAAAGAGGCTAAACCCCAGGAAAGAAATACATTTTTCATAAAAAAGCATTTCACGGATATGAAACTGACAGTCTGCAAAAGGAAATATACTGAAAACCTGAATTATGGCAAAAATAAGTACAATACATATATTTAGAACTTTATATAAATACATAAAGTGCCAAACCATAGCTGAGAGTGTCTTAAGTAATGAAAACATGCTTACCAAAAGACACCCATCCACATATAGCAGATAGCCAAACCAGTACTAAAACAGTTATCAGTAGAGGTAATGGTGTATGAGAGTATATCGTCGATCTGAAAAGGGAGGTAGGAGATGAATCTCTACGACCGAAAACAGAGAACCTATGAAATAGATCAACCGTGAGGAAAACCATTGCATTCAATAGGTGATACTCCCTTCACATCCCTCTGACATTCACTGTACTCTGAGAGGAATCGGGCTTCAAAATGCTGAGAATCGTATATCAACGAAGAAATCTTAGCGCAAACTTGTTTTAGTGGCTAAGAAAATCTTATTCGATTATTGTTTAGAGATTGCTATGTAAAGATACAATTTCCACAAGGAAGTAAAAGATGGTAGAGATGGGACTGTGATATCTAGTTGGATTTTATAGGAGATGGAGATCATTCCTCTTGTCAGGGGCTGTTTTGAGCATAGTGTTTCAAATGAGGATCGTTGGCTGATCAGATTCCTTTTGTCAGGATATGTAAATATAAAATGGCATAACTGCACATAGGATATCAAAGAGTTAAAATGACAAGTAAATGGGTGTCATTTAATGGTAAGGGATTGGAGCAGGGGAAATTGTATAAGAATATGAATAGTGGAAATCACAAAGGAAAAGATACCATCCTCTCTCCTTGGTGGTGATAAAATGTCCGAGCTGAGTTGGGGGGGGGGGGCTACTTGCCCCTTTCTTCATTTAGTTTGGGAACTTGGCACAGTTCTTCTCCTGTCAATCATTGGCAGGAATATAAACTGGTTTTGTGAGTGCTTATTTTAATTTGTGGAAGGCACATAGTGGTGGTTTGGGAAAACTCCTTTTTAGATTTAATGGTGGCCATTTTTAGTTAGTATTCAAATTAAATTATATTAATTTGCGGTGGCCTTTACAAATCCATGTTGAGGAAATGTAAGGCAAATTGCCTGGAATGCACATAAGGGTTAAGGTCAGGACGGAGGAGTGGGCGTGTGCTTCTGTGTGTGTGAAACAATTGTTGCAGTTAGAAGAGGAGGAGTTTGGCTTACCTTGTTAAGACTGGTACAAGAGGTCTAAATCCTCTTTCCGCTGGATCCTTTGAAGTTTCCACATGAAGCGTTCCTATGAAAGTTGTTTACCCCCTAATTGCTTCATGGGGTCTCTGGAGAAGCCTGCAGAGAGATTAATAGGGAAAGTGAAGCTGAAGACTGGATCCTCTCTTCTCTGGATGCATCGGGTCATTTTCTTTTTCCTATTTATGCCTTTCCCCTCCACCTGTCAGGAAGTTTCCCCCTCAATATTGTACCAGGATTTACTATAGGTTGTGGGCATGAGCTGGGGTGTAAGGGAGGTTGCGCGTCCATGCGGGATAGCGTGGGCTGTAGGGGCAGTAGGCCTCATAGGCCATGCGGGTCATTCTAGCATCCACCATCGATAGGGTCTCCCTCCTCCAGGAATTCCCTGCCGCCAGGAATCATTGGTTTTGGTAGTGGGAACATTGGTCCATTACCTGAGTCCCCAGTTGGCCGGTTTGTGGCCATTCACTGCGATCATGTCCCTCCTTCTTTCCCTAGTGTCCCTCCTTCTTTCCCTAGTGGTGATGCTATCCTGGGCCCTGGGTGCTTCCACGCTGCTCGTCTGGTCTCCATCGGTTGGTCCGGTCGGTTTGCTGGCTCTTCCGGTTGCGTTATCTTTTTCGGCAGTCAGTTCCGGACTTGGGGTCCTCCAGCGGGGTCACCCGATGACGTCACTTCCGGAAACACCATTTCAGGGCCTGAAACCATGAGAAGCACATTGATTTCTCTCTGCGGTCCCAGGGGTAAGAGGGGAGTACCACGGGGGGAGGACTTCAGCTCCTGGGGGGTAGTTAACATCTGGCACATGGGTATTATGGACATATGTGTAGCTTCCCATTCAATAAGGGATATTTTTACTCAGTAGGGGGCAATGCTTGGAAAGTCACTTGGGGGCATGAGGCTGGGCGCAGGCTTGTGACCTTGTCAATAACACGGATTCTCGCGCGGAGGGCGCAACCTCATCCGTTACCAATAGTGGGGCATAAGAGTATTGGGAACACTCTATAAGCTAGAGCGAATGTGCATATGAGTACACATGATCTTGTGTATAGTTCCATTGCCGCTGGATGAATGTGTTTGTAGCGGATGCTGGTGGAAGCTCATCTGGGGGTGTTTTCTACATAGTGGCCAAAAGTATCCCTCAGCATAGTTCTGGGCATAGGGGTCTTATGAGAGCCCTTGCAAGCAGGGCCATATCCCGTTGTTTCATAGTTCAGATATGACAGATCCCCCGGCTAGGAGTAGGAGGAAGTCCTCTCCTTAAGCAACCAAACCGATTCACTACAGTGATCTAATTCAGGGTGTTACAGTTCAGAATGATTGTGTGAGAAGTTTTGTGCAGGTACATGAGCCTGCTGGTATGCTTTGTGTGCATGTAAAAAGTGCTGCACATAAAACAGGGTGGGGGGGGTTTGCTGATTTTCCCCACATGGTACTCCCCTCTTGCTTTCTGTTTTTCAGGAAGGGTGTATAGCATCTGCAGGTCGGCTGGAGCATATCTACCTTGGATGCCCACGAGGCAAGATGGAGGACAATCTGACTGCTGGTGAGTCAGGAAATTGACAGGAGATGGGGCATTAAAGTGGAGCTGACTCCATGATGTCTGCAGATGAGCTTCCATCGACATCTGCTGGCACATCTTTGCAGTCTAGGACTGCAACACAGGCCGGTGAGTCCTCATTTTTAGTGGAGTTTAGGGGTTGCTTGTCATCTCCTGATGTCTCAGGGTCAGAAAATGGCAATCTCTGGGTTTAGTGGCTGAAGGGCAGAAATTAATGTACCACATGCTTAGGTGGGTAGTGGAAGATAGGGTAGCATCGGGTACATGGTTGCAAAGGTCATCTGATCCTGTTAACTCAGATTTGTCAACGAGGGTACCTCAACCCCAGACCTGCTTTACTGACATCTGGGTGCCTGCCAGCAGAAAAGGTTGCACTGCACGGGGATACTTATTCATTGTCCACTTATGGTTAGCATGAGCATTTGAAATGCAAGACCGTGGAATGTATTCAGGTGGGGAAATATGTAAATATATTTGAGCTGTCCATAGAAGCCTATCGGCAAAAGGAGATAGAAACCAAAGATAGAACAAGGCCCAAGACATTCCAACGCCTGAATTTATGCAATAAGTGGTAGAAATGCTTTTGGGTATTCTTGTTTTGCTAGCTGCAAAAATGACCCGATTAGGCTCTAGCAATACTTAAATATATGGACAATATATAGACCATTGAGGAGAACTATCGCGAAGGAGCGTGGCGCGAATATGATGTGACCTTTCGAAGGAAGATGGTAAGTAACCCGTTGGTGGACTTTGGGTTCGGGGAAATGCAACCTGGGGTCCAATTGAATCCAGAACAGGCTCCTGCATCCCTCAGTGGCCCTACACAGGTATGTCTATCAGCCAGGTTTTGGTGGAGCACATGTCACAGCTGCGGAGGGCCTCATCCAGTCGGAAAGACGGGACCAAGAAGCTGTGCTCCAGGTAAGGGCGGAAACACCGCCAAGGGTGGCTGCAATTGAGCAATGGTTCACCTTGTAACCAAATAGGGAGACGGCTCCCTTGTTACTGGAAGGCCTTCCTTTAGGTTTTATCATTCAAGACACAGGTAATGTTACAGGCTCCGGGACACGCAGGAATGTCAAATCTTCATATTAGTTCCTTGATGCTGTGAAGGAAAGGTTAGGTAAGGAGATCTTGAGGGGTTCTTGGCCCCCCCTTTTTAGTGAGAAAACAATTCCGACTACTATGTAAATCGTTGTCTCCCGGTGGGTTGTTTGATCTCTTAAGGTTACTTGAGGCTTTCAGCAGATTCTTGCCAAAGTGGTGAGGGAGGACCGGATTCCCCATTACCTTGATGATCTATGGCTAGTAGGAAGAACAGATTTCAGGGAATGTGAGCTGCTGTGATACTCCATGAGGTTCTTGATTACCAAATTTGGGGTTCTGCTGGCCGCAGACAAAAACCAAGGGGCTATGCACCTTCCTTACTACGTTCCTTGGGATCAAAATCGACTCCGTGACTGAGTAATGTAGACTCCCAGTGGATAAAGTTTAAAAGACACTTGCGGTGGTTAGATGATTTGCTTCCTCAGGTTACTGCACCCTCAAGGAGTGCAAACCCTACTGGGCTCGCTGATCTTTGCAGGGTGAGTCATCCCAATGGGGAGTATTTTTCCTCAAGAGGATGGAACGTTTGTTAACGGGGGCATCCTCCGTGAAGACCAGGATTCCAGTCAATACCGTGATGAGAGGAGATCTCCAGGTTGGGGACAGCTCTCTTGGGATTTTTTTTTTGAGGTTTAAAATAAAGGCATACAATAATTTCACAATGGTGGTTCAAGTAAATTACAATATCCAATAAGCATTAGCAAACACAGCAAAGATATAGCACAAATGTAACATGCCTATCAATGTATAAACCTTCCAGGATACACATGAGGCCACTCTTGGACCTCAAACAGACAGATAATACTAATACAGGAAGGCACCCTGAAAAAAAGGAGACCTCTTATGGATCTCATATGAAAAAACACTTTTTTCATTTAATTAACATACAGCTAGATTACGAGTTGAGTGTTATGACTCAAATAGCAGTGTTATGGGCCATAACGCATCATTTTCCCTAACGCAGCCATTACAAGTCTTGTCGGTATAGGTGTACGGCAAGCTTTTAAACCTGTAATGCAACGTCAGTACCGCACTCTTAAAAATGACGTTTTTTAATGAGATTCCCATAGCGCTTGTATTACGAGTTTTGCGTTCTAGCTAAAAAAAGGCGTTACAGCCTAAAACTACAAGATCCGTAATGCCATCTAAAAGCAGTAGTTATGAGTTTTACGCTACAAAACTG